>NC_053489.1:418926320-419143820 GCF_905171775.1 Rana temporaria
GAGCGGTGATCCTCTTTTTTCTCAAGAAAAGGAGTAGGTGGACAGGCAAGAAATGGAGGAAAGTCAAGAAGAAGGTGATAGAATACCTGAGAGAAGGGGGGGGGGGGGTCTCGGTCCTGCGCCCGTAAGACTGACTAGAGATATACTAAGGTGTGACCCTGTTAGGGTCATTAGTAAGGTACGTAATCCATGGGTCCCACACTTTATTAAATAATTCCATCTTGTCTTGCGACAACGCTGATAACCGTTCATTTAGCATCAACCAGGTAAGTTTTCGTTTGAACTGGTCAAATGGGAGGGCTGCAGTCTTCCAATTCCTAGCTATTGTTATTCTTGCAGAAATAAATATGAAGGAAATAAGTTGTCTAGTGGATTTCGAGGCATCCGCAACTCTGCCCCCCAGTAATGCTTGTTTTTCCGCTTTTCTGCAAATTGATCTGCGTAAGCGAGTAAAGAAAGTTATAGATCCTAATCCAGAACCGTTTAACCTTAGAGCACGTCCACCAAATATGATGGGCAGTGCCTCTCTGGCCACATCCCCTAAAGCACAGGGGGGATGCACCCGATACAAAAGTAGCCAGTCTAGTAGGCACCATATACCATTGGAAAAGGACCTTATAATTTGCCTCTATTATGGAGGTATTAATGAGAGATCGAGATGCCGTTGTGGCAATTGAGTGCCATTCTGCAAGGTCCAGGTCCATCTTCAGATCCGTTTCCCATTGGGTCATATAGGCCAGCTTTCTCGAATCTCCCATCAGCAGCATGTAAACCGAGGATATATGACCTTTCATCTTATCATACTGTCTACTCAACTGTTCCATAGGTGTGAGCGATTGTATGTCACTCCTACGGGCCAAGGGCTGTATATAGTGTGCAATCTGAGTATATCTATAACTCTCTCTAAGAGGCATATCATATTTATCCTTCATTACTAGTGTTGCTCACGAATATTCGCATTGCGAATATTCGACTCGAATATAGCATATTCGAGAAATCGCGCTATATTTCGAATTTCGCGGTGAATATTCGCAATTCCGAATATTCGCATTTTTTCAATTTGATTTTTAAAACAGATCACATCCTATCGACGTCTAAAAGCATTGCTGGTATGATTAGAGACCCTGGGCCGAGTAGCTAAGCTGAGGCGATCCTATTATGTTGCCAAATTGAAAAAAAAAAAATTGCGATTTTTCGCTATTGCGAATGCGAAAATGATTGCGAATTTTCGATAACTGTGGTAGGAGAACTCTGATTGTCTCTGATGCAAAAGGGGGGGGGCTTTGTGTATGTGTATGTTATGAATATTTGTATGTTTGATATTATTATTTTTTGTAAGAAGGAAAAAATTGCGCATACCTTAAAAAAGGGGAGAATACAGCAGCAACTCAAAAATGTTATACAACATAAATTAATACAAGACAGAAAATGGAGTCGCTCTACAAGAATAAAAAATATGTCTAGTGACAAGACATGTGGGCAAATTATAAAATAAGCAAGCGCAAATAACTTGTGAAATACACAGTGAAACAAATATATAAAGAAATATAGTCCCAATAATAGAAAAATAATCTTTCATAAAAATGTCTTTGATATGTGAAGTGAAAAAAAGTCCAAAGCATGCAGCATGAACGTGTTCAATCTTTAAGGTGTTTGATTGACAAACGGCTGTGACAGATGGATAGAGTAAAGAATCACCACCAATGCAAAACACTTTTTATTTTCTATTGTAAAATATCAAGAATATTCTGAGCCAATCAGAGTGCTCCTTCCGCATTTGCCGAATATTCGCAATTATTTTGTATTGTAAAATATCAAGAATATTCTGAGCCAATCAGAGTGCTCCTTCTGCATTTGTCGAATATTCGCAATTATTTTGTATTGTAAAATATCAAGAATATTCTGAGCCAATCAGAGTGCTCCTTCTGCATTTGCCGAATATTCGCAATTATTTTGTATTGTAAAATATCAAGAATATTCTGAGCCAATCAGAGTGCTCCTTCCGCATTTGCCGAATATTCGCAATTATTTTGTATTGTAAAATATCACGAATATTCTGAGCCAATCAGAGTGCTCCTACAGCATTTCTCGAAATTGCGCAATAAATATCGCATTCGCATGTTGCGATATTTCGATAAAATATCACGAATATTCTGAGCCAATCAGAGCGCTCCTCCAGCATTTCTCGAAATTGCGCAATAAATATCGCATTCGCATGTTGCGATATTTCGATAAAATATCACGAATATTCTGAGCCAATCAGAGCGCTCCTCCAGCATTTCTCGAAATTGCGCAATAAATATCGCATTCGCATGTTGCGATATTTTGATAAAATATCACGAATATTCTGAGCCAATCAGAGTGCTCCTACCGCAGTTATCAAAAAATCGCAATTATTTTCGCATTCGCAATAGCGAAAAATCGCAATCATTTACTTTCGATAAAATATCACGAATATTCGAATTTAGCGAATATATCTCGAATATTCGAATATATATTCGAGATATATCGCGAAATCGAATATGGCATATTCTGCTCAACACTATTCATTACCTGTACTGTTAACATTCCCTTACAGTCATATAAGTCGGCTATATGCAGCAGACCCACACTCACAATTTGATGCAGAGGCAATGTTGTGCAGTAGCATCTAGAAACCAATCAGTGAACAGTAATGAGCTGCTGTAATCTCTAGCAACCAACCAGTAAACAATAATGACATGCAGTTACCTCTAGCAGCCAATCAGTGAGCGGTAAGGATGTGCAGTAACCTCTAGCAACCAATCAGTAAGCAGAAATAATGTGCTTTAACTTCTAGCAACCAGTCAGTGAGTGGCAATGATATGCTGCAACCTCTGGCAACCAATTGCAATCACTGCCTGATCTGCTGCAGTAAACTGAATCTAGCTGCTATTTAATGTATGTCTATAATTTTCATGGTAAATCCCATGTATGCACACCTGGATAAGTCTGTAAGCATTGTGAGGGTTGTGTTTTTTTTACTTCTCCAGTGCTTTTGATACTATCAGGCCAGATCTTTTGGGTGAGAAGCTTGCAGCAATACGGGTTGATGTTTCCCTTGTGTCATGAATTGTAGACTACCTGACAGGAAGACTGCAGTATGTGCATTTGCAAGACTGTGTGTCAGATGGGGTGATCAGCAATATTGGGGTTCCATAGGGGACATGTCTCTCTCCCTTTATTTTTACTGTCTATACCACTGATTTCAGCTACCAGAGTCTTGCCATCTTCAGAAGTTTTCTGATGACTCTGCAGTAGTGGGATATATCAGGGATGGGGAAGGTATAGGACTGTGGTGGAGAACTTTGTCACATGGTGTGAGGTTAATCATCTATATCTAAATGTGACAAAGACAAAGGCGCTGGTTGTGGATTTCAGTAAGAAGAAGCCATGAGTGACCCTAATCTCCATCCGAGGAGTGGATGTGGAGTTAGTAGAGAGTTACAAGTATCTGGTGGTGCACATAGATAATAATCTGACTGGATCAAGCACACTAAGATGCTCTATAGGAAGCACCAGAGTCGCCTCTACTTTTTTGAGGAGACTGAGGTCCTTTAACATCTGCCAGATGATGCTGAAAATGTTTTATGAGTCTGTGGTGGCCAGTGCTCTTCTGTATAAAGTGGCATGCTGGGGAAGCAGGCTTAGGGTATCTGACACCAACAGACTCAACAAACTTATTGGCAAGGCCAGTGATGTTGTTGGATTGAAATTGGAGTCTTTTACAACAATGTTGGAGAAGAGAATGTTGTTCAAGATACGTTCAATCTTGGACAACTCCTTCCACCCACTCCACAATACGCGGAGCACCATCAGTGACAGATTCTTACAACCAAGATGCACCACAGAGCGACACAGAAAATAATTTTTGCATGTGGGGATCAACATATATAATTATTTTCTGTGAGGGCTGGAGGTGAAGATTTAATTTTGGTTTATGATTCATTTTGATCAGGATTTTGTGTTGTTTTTATAGTATGTTGGTATTGTGCTGGTTATTATTTGGGGTGGTGTTAGACAGAGGGGTAACTAGAAACTTCAGGGCCCCGGTGCAAGAAACCATGAAGGGCCCCCACCAGGGTTGTTGCTGGGTCTACAAAAGATCTCGGTCTAGAGCCCATAGCAGCGAAGTAAAGAAAGTCATACACTTGGGCAGGCATATACATGTATATAGTATACTGTACGTGTGTGTGTATATGTGTATGTGTGTGTGTGTGTGTATATATATATATATATATGCGGATACCCCACTTACATCAGGGTGCCCAGAGATCCCCCATTTACATCAGGGTCCCCAGAGATCCCCCATTTACATCAGGGTCCCCAGAGCCCCCCTTACATCAGGGTCCCCAGAGAGACTCCCTACTTACATCAGGGTTCTCAGAGAGCCTTTCCCCTACATTAGTGTCCCCAGAGAGCCTCCCCCTATATTAGGGTCCCCAGAGAGCCCCCCTCTACATCAGGGTCCCCAGAGAACCCATCCTTACATTTGGGTCCCCAGAGAGCCTCCCCCTACACTGGGGTCCCCAGAGAGCCTCACCTTACATTAGGGTCCCCAGAGAGTCTCCCTACTTACATCAGGGTCCTCAGAGAGCCTCCCTACTTACATTAGGGTCCCCAGAGCCCCCCTCATTACCTCAGGGTCCCCAGAGAGCCCCCCTTACCAGTGGCATACTAACTAGGCGTCAGGAGCACACATCGGGAGGGTGTCAGGCGGCCGGGTGACATACATTGGGAGGGTGTCAGGCGGTTCCCCCATCCTCCCCTGTATAAAACAATGACAGCGAGCGGCCAGGTTTGATAGCGCAGCGGCGATATGACATGCTGACAGCGCAGGGAGAGCCCTGCGGGGGGAGTTCGGGGGTGCCCGAGCTGGGTGCGGACTGTACCGCTACACAGTTGACACGATTAACCAGCCGCCGGAGCAGGAGAAAAAAAACACTGTCTCTCGCTCTCTTGTACAGCAGGAGAGGGAGAGTGAGAGACACTGACAGTGGGGCATAGGACAGGAAATGTGGGAGTAGCAGGTGATTGGTTGCTAGGTGGTCCTAGCAACCAATCATTGTCTTCTGAGTACGAAAGTGCAGAGCAGGGGCGGACTGACCATTCAGGAACTCGGGCACTGCCCGAGGGCCCCATACCACTAGGGGGTCCCATCAGGGTTGCCAGCCTCAGTAAAACCAGGGACAGTATGTAAAAATCAGTTTTTTTACAAAAAATTCCAGGATTATAGCTGCCCTGCCTCTCCAGTACCTTTTCAGTGTGTGTATGTGTATTCTGTGTGTATGTATACTGTGTGTGTATGAATACTGTGTGTGTGTATACTGTGTGTGTATATTGTGTGTCTGTGTGTATACTGTATGTGTATACTGTGTGTATACTGTGTATGTATACTGTGTATGTATACTGTATGTGTATGTGTGTATACTGTGTGGCCCGATAATCTATTGCCTGGGGGCCACATAATCTCCTATTGCCCGGGGGCCCCATAATCTCCTATTGCCCGGGGGCCCCATAATCTCCTATTGCCCGGGGGCCCCATAATCTCCTATTGCCCGGGGGCACCATAATCTTCCTATTGCCGGGGGCCCCATAATGTCCTATTGCCCGGGGGCCCCATAATCTCCTATTGCGCGGGGGCCCCACAATCTTCCTATTGCCCGGGGGCCCCATAATCTTCCTATTGCCCGGGGGCCCCATTAGTTGCCAGTCCGCCCCTGGTGCAGAGTAAGGTAGGAACTGACAGAGCTATGTAATGTGCAGGGGATCCAGTCAGAGCTGTTGGGGGGGGGGGGGTTGTAATGTGCAGGGGGTCCAGAGCTGGGGGGGTAGTGTGCAGGGGGTCCAGTCAGGGCTGTGGGGGGTAATGTGAAGGGGGTCTAGTCAGGGCTGTGGGGGGGTAATGTAAAGGGGGTCCAGTCAGGGCTGTGGGGGGGTTAATGTGCAGGGGGTCCAGTCAGAGCTGTGGGGGGGGGGGGTAATGTGCAGGGGGTCCAGAGCTAGGGGGTATTGTGCAGGGGGTCCAGTCAGAGCTGTGGGGGGTTAATGTGCAGAGGGTCCAGTCAGAGCTGTGGGGGGTAATGTGCAGAGGGTCCAATCAGAGCTGTGGAGGGTAATGTGCAGAGGGCCCAATCAGAGCTGTGAGGGGGTAATGTGCAGGGGGTACAGTCAGAGCTGTGGGGGTAATGTGCAGGGGGTCCCTTCAGAGCTGTTGGAGGGTTAATGTGCAGGGGGTCCAGTCAGAGCTGTGGGGGGTAATGTGCAGTGGGTCCAGAGCTGTGGGGGGGGGGGGTAATGTGCAGGGTGTCTAGAGCTGGGGGGCTGTGTAATGTGCAGTGGTCAAGAGGTGCAGAGGGTTGTGTAATTTAAAGGGGTCCAGAGTTTCAGGGTGCTGTGCAATGTAAAGGGGTCCAGAGGTGCTGTGCAATGTAAAGGGGTCCATCTCTTCTGAAGGATAAGGACGACACTGGATGGAAACAAGCGCCTTGAGGCGATTCATTTCCCATTTGTAGCGCTATACAAGTTATTCACTCACTCACTCACTCAGAGGTGCAGGGGGGCTGTGTAATGTAAAGGGGCCCAGAGCTGCAGGAGGCATGTAATGTAAAGGGGTCCAGAGGTGCAGGGGGTTGTTTAATGTAAAGGGGTCCAGAGGTGCAGGGTGCTGTGTAATGTAAAGGGGTCCAGAGGTGCAGGGTGCTGTGCAATGTAAAGGGATCCAGAGGTGCAGGGGGTTGTGTAATGTAAAGGGGTCCAGAGGTGCAGAGGGTTGTGTAATGTAAAGGGGTCCAGAGGTGCAGGGGGGCTGTGTAATATAAAGGGGCCCAGAGCTGCAGGGGGCACGTAATGTAAAGGGGACCAGTTGTGAAGAGGCGGTACAAAGTAGTGACAAAGAGATATTGGAGGATGCAGAGGTATGCAGGGGGCACAGTGGAGTGTTTTTACATTTTAAAGTGGAGGGGTGCCAGATATAGGAACAGCCCCTTACATCAAGGTCCCCAGAAAGCCCCCCCTTAAATCAGGTTCCCCAGAGATCCACCCCCTTACATCAGGGTCCCCAGAGAGCCCCCCTTACATCAGGGTTCCCAGAGAGCCCCCCTCATTACATCAGGGTCCCCAGAGAGCCCCTCCTTACATCAGGGTCCTCAGAGAGCCCCCCTTACATCAGGGTCCCCAGAGAACCTCCCTACTTACATTAGGGTCTCCAGAGCCCCCCTCATTACATCAGGGTCCCCAGAAAGCCCCCCTCATTACATCAGGGTCCCCAGAAAGCCCCTCTCTTACATCAGGGTCCTCAGAAAGCCCCTGTTACATTAGTGTCCCCACAGAACCCCTCTTACAATAGTGTCCCCAGAGAGCCTCCGTCTTACATTAGTGTCCCCAGAGGGCCCCCTCTTACATCAGTGTCCCCAGAGGGCCCCTTGCTTACATTAGTGTCCCCAGAAAGCCCCCCTTACATCAGGGTCCCCAGACAGCTGACCCCCCCCCCTTCCAGAGGTTCCCTGTGTACCTGGCTGGTGGAGGTGGGAGGTGGTAATTGGCAACTCTATGGTGTTCACAGGCAGGGGGATCTCCCTTGGGCTTGTAGTTCTTCTCCTAAGTGTATATAGTGGAGAGGGGAGGGGCCTCTGACCTGGGCATGTATCAGCAGCAGTGTACAAATAGAGCAACTCACTTGTACACTGAAAGTGAAACTGATACCTGCCTGGGTCAGAGGCCCCTCCCCTCTCTTCTTCACTGTATACCGTCACTGACACTTGGGAAGAGAGAACTACAAGCCCCAGGAAGATCCCGCTGCCCACAGGCACCATAGAGCTGCCGATCTCCACCTACTACCACCCCCCACTGCATTCTAAACGGCCAGCCAGATGTGCAGGTAGAGATGCCGGGTCATGCCCCCCCCCCCCCCCCACACACACACACACAGCAGCAGAACGGCAGGGCCCAGTCGCAAGTGCAACTGTAGCGACCCCTATAGTTCCACCACTGTTGTTAGAGAAAGTGGTATATTATCATTTGTATTTTGTTGTTTTTATTGTCTGTTATTTTAATCTGTGTTATGTATTCTATGTTGTATTTTTATTGTATGGATGTTTTATTTGTTGTCTAGTTTTAATTTTGTTTATTTGGTGCTAATGGCTGTTATTGGTAATTTTGTTGTGTTTTTGCATCTTATTTAGCTTATTGTTGTGATCTTGTGTTGTCTTGTTAAGTGTGTCTGTGTCTTAATTTCTCTTTGGGATTAATAAAGTATTCTGTATTCTGTAGTTTGGAAGAGTGCTGAAAATGTGCCTACTAGCCTGCCTGCTTAATAAATAGTAAAAGGTGGCATAATGAGTCTTTATTTGAGCATCACATGACCATAGATAAATTCCTACCTCTATTTTTTTTATTACTGGTATTTACAGTATTTTGCAGTGTTTTACATATATATTGTACATTCACATCCATCCCTACCCTCAAGAAGCTTACAATCTAAAGCCTCATACACACGCTCATTTTTCATGGCAAGAAAACTGCTGGCAGAGCTTTTTGCCGAGAAAACCAGTCATGTGTATGGTTTCTTGTCGAGAAACCTGTTGTGAATCTTGACGAGAAAAAAAGAGAACCTGCTCTCTATTTTCTCGTTGGGGATTCTCGTCGGGCTGGTTTACGATGAGAAAAACGTTCGTGTGTATGTTTTTCCGAGTCTTAAAAACCCACGCATGGTCAGAATCAAGTATAAGACGGGAGCGCACCTTCGGTAAAAGTAGCGTTCATAATAGAGATAGCACATTCGTCACGCTGTAACAGACTGAAAAGCGCGAATCGTCTCTCACCAAAGTTTTACTAACATGCAGTAACATTAGATTAGCAAAAGCAGCCCCAAAGGTGGCGCCAGTGGAATCGAACTTCCCCTTTATAGTGCCGTCGTACGTGTTGTACGTCACCGCGTTTGAGAACGACAAGATTTTGGCTTGGCAGTGTGTATGCAAACAAGAATCCCGTCAAGCTTGACAAGAATCCTGTCGAGAAAAACAACGTTTTTTTTACAACGGGATTCTCGGCCGTGTGTACAAGGCTTAAGGTCCCTAACTCAGATTCTTATAAACACATAAACAAGGGCCAATTTAGAAGGAGCCAATTAACCTACCAGCATGTTTTTGGAAACTGATGCAGGCACGTGGAGAACACACAAACTCGAAACAGGTTATGCTGTGGTTTTTGAGTCAAACTAACAACCCTAGCATTGCCAGGTGGAAATGCTAACTACTTAGCCACTGTGCTGCCCCATATTTAATAGCCCCATTGCTACTGATGAGGTAATAATGAAGCATGCCAGACAACCTATATTCATCTCCATAAACCCTCCATAAAATGCTGAAGACATATAACTCAATGGAGTTGATTTCGTAAAGGGGAATTCCAGGTATGGATATTTGATACATAGTTATATTGGTCCAGCTTAGACCAATGTAACTATGTATATACCATACTTGGACAACACCCCTGGAAGCTGAAATCCACTGAAGTAGACACCCCTACTTCCATGATCTCCACTTGTAATCTATATAAGAATTATTTGCATAGACAATCAGTGCCAAGTGAGTACTTTAGAAATTCCTAAGTGCAACAGGTACTGTATGTGAATGAATACAACCAAATGTAAATCCTCCTTAAAAAACAATGGCATGGATACAGTATGTGACGTCCACTAATAACTCCACTCAATTACAAGCACCTATAATTATTGTGAATAATGAAAATTAAATAAACAATAATCTCATAAAAGTCTGTGAAACCACTTGTGTTCTATGAACATTCTTCTCTCTTCAAAGTGCTTCTGGTGACCCCCCACCAACAGATGAAGTGCTCTCTCACCTTAAATATCTGACCCCACTACAGAGTCAAATATGAATTTATTACACTTCTCCTATAGAGAATGCAGCTATATCTCCTATATCTTCCCATCCAGGGGTATATCTGCTTCCTTTCCCTCTTTGATCCTCGATCCTCAGTATGTTATATCATGAAACAGAACAGAAAAACCATAGTGCTCTCCATTCACCCGCATTTATTGCAGAAAAAATAAGATTAAAAACACTCACAAGAACATTGGGATATCAGGCATGTAAAAACCATCAGCTCTGCATGCTGTTTCTGGCAATCGATGTATGATGTCACAGGCTTCGACTCCTCCCACCGATACACGTTACACCCCCTGATTTGGGCTTCCTCAGTAGGCTTTATTATTTGACACTGACTAAATAAAAAAGCTACAGGTGCAGTTTTTGAAGGACCCTGCCATAGATATAAAGCTGGTAGAGCAGTGGTCATCAACCCTGTCCTCAGGGCACACTAACAGGCCAGATTTTATGTATTACCTTGGGGAGATATAGACTAGAATATTGCAATCACTGAGCAGCAAATGATATCACCTGTGATGTATTTCAGTTATCTTGCAAACCGTGCCTGTTAGTGGGCCCTGAGAACAGGGTTGATGACCACTGTAGTAGAGGGATTTTTCATCTCTATCTCTTTCCCCTTTACATCATGTACTGTATTTTTTATCTATCTGCTTCATTTTTTACTATTCTTCTAATATACGAGTCCAAATTACAGAGAATATGTTAACAATAACAGTGCCCTTGAATGTACACTCTTTCAATAAACAGATTAGCATTTCATGGGTTTCTCAGCTAATGCTACAGTGTAATATAACATTCCTCTAGATGTAGCCATGTTGAAAAATGATTGATAGCATTAAAGCGCTGTGCAGTATCTATGCAATTAGCATGCAACATTCTGCAAACGTTCCTGCCTTTAGTAACCAGCAATGGAGATATGAATTGAAAGTGGTATTAATCCTCTAAATTGCAGTTTTTCAATTATTAGATGTGGTGGCAGCATGTTTCCTTTTTGTGCTTTCTTTTTCTTTGTTTACTTGATTAATTGGCCAGTAAGTCTATTGTTTTTACTTTCCTTTATTAACAGACCAAGTTGTACAGCAAAGATGACAGTTAGAGGATTGAGAAAAATAATTGAGAAAAATATATTATTGCTGTAATTGCCTAAAAGTTTTTGTTGGAGTTATTATTATTTTTTTTATTATTATTATTATTATTATTATTATTATTATTATTATTAATACTATACAGGATTTATATAGAGCCAACAGTTCACCTTTATATTGTTAGTTAAGTCCATCAAAATCTGCTAATGCATCTCAAGCCTCGTACACACGACCGAGAAACTCGACTGGCGAAACACATCGTTTTCCTCGTCGAGTTCCTTGTTAGGCTGTCGAGGAACTCGACAAGCCAATTTTGTCCATTCCCGTCAAGGAAATAGAGAACATGCTCTCTTTTTGGCTCGTCGAGTTTCTCGACAGTTTCCTCGACGAAAATGTACACACGACCGGAAACTCGGTCGTGTGTACGAGGCCTAACACTATCCTGTCCCAAGATAGACCATGCTGCTGTACAAAGATGTCTCAGTTGCTCCTCCATCCAGAGTGGAGACATCCTAAGGCCTCGTACACACGACCGAGTTTCTTGGCAAAAACCAGCAAGAAGCTTGCTGTTTTTTTTTTTTTGCCGAGGAAACCGGTCGTGTGTACACTTTTCGACGAGGAAACCGTCGAGGATCTCGTCGGGCCAAAAAGAAAGCGTGTCTTCTTTTTCCTCAACGGGAATGGGAAAATTTGGGCTTCACAAGGAACTCGACGAGCAAAACGATTTGTTTCGCCCGTCGATTTCCTCGGACTTGTGTACGAGGCCTAAGTATGTCACTGGCCAGAGCACCAGATGAAAATAAAGTGGAAAAAAAGCCTAAAAAATTAAATGAATGCAGCTACCACATTTACGCAATGGTGGGCTGCAATGTGTTACATTTTTGTTTTAGGGTTTAATACCACTTTAAAACCCAAAACCAAAAATGCTATATATTGACGCTTACCATTTCTTAGATGTGATGGCTACATTCATTTTTTTAAATCTTTGTTCCCTCTGTTTTCACCTGGTGATCTGGCCAGTAACAAACCTCCTATATTAAGGTGCATCCACAGTGGAACGTTTGGACAGCAGCATTGTCAGTTTTAGGGGAGGGGAGTATTAGACAGACTAGCACATTTTCATAGATGTGGTATGTGAATTGCGCTCCCCTGGTGGTTCATCCATCGCCACCTACTTCTGGGCAATATTTTTAATTATTAACCCCCAATACATATCACAATACACCGAATATGTATAAATGTGTATATATGTGTGCCAAGTGCTTATAAGCAGATATTCTTCTCAGAAAAAATCATATATATGTGCTATACACTTATTAAATAGTGCTCTTACGTTCCCCTATGCCAGATTCAAAGAATCACTACCACAGAAACAAACAAATATTATAATAACCACAAAAAAATTGAAATATATATATGGGAAAAATATACATGTGACAACTACTGTAGATACTGTAGAGGATTTCTGGATTGGTCCTCTTCTCATTAAAGTCCCAATGTGCTAGCCAAGTGCTTATAAAACGATCAATGCTTCTCCCGTGAGATGTTAAAACACAAAGTAATTTCACCACTTCAGTGATATTCCCGTCACCGTTAAAGCGGGGGTTCACCCAAAAATATATTTTTTAATATTACACACATTAGAGCCAGCATCGCAAGGACATTTACTTTCGGCGTTTTTTTTTTTTTTTCTCTGTACATACCTTTATATTCTGTTTTTGTCCAGGGCTTCCGGGTTCCGATGACTGCGGGGCTGGGCGTTCCTATCCTTCCGTTGGATGATTGACGGCTTGTGAAACAGGTCCCCTGTCGCACGACGCGCGTCACCAGATTTCCGGAAATAGCCGAGCTGCGAGTCGGCACTATACGGCGCCTGTGCAGTCAGCTCTACACAGCGGGCGAAGGGCGCCGTATAGTGCCAACTCGCAGCTCGGCTATTTCCGGAAATCTGGTGACGCGCATTGTGCGACAGGTCACCTGTTTCACAAGCCGTCAATCATCGAACCGAAGGATAGGAACGCCCAGTCCCGCAGTCATCGGAACCCTGAGGCTGGGATAGGAACGCCCAGTCCCGGAGTCATCAGAACGCGGAAGCCCTGGACCAAATCAGAATATAAAGGTAAGTACGGAGAAAAAAAAAAACTGCCAAAAGTAAATGTCCTTACTATGCTGGCTCTAATGTTAAAAAATAGTTTTTAGGGTGAACCTCCACTTTAAGAATGGCCACTCACCAGATCACATTTAATAAATGCCTTTGGTTCATTCCCGGGATAACCACTCCTCTTATGTGTATTTCCACCAACTGCCAGGTGCCTAGGATATACTAGTGGGCTCACCAAAAAAGAGAAGTGCCCCTCATGGTATAGTATGTAAAAAATGTATTGGTTTCTTAAAAATGTTAAGTATTGCACTCACATATGATTGTGCCTGTATGCCGGCACCAAGCTTCTCCAGCCGTGTATGCAAAACAGGTGAAGGATAAAAGCCGTTCCTCTTGTGTTCCCCCTACGCCTATCTCACGATCAGCGTGTGGTTCTGTAGATGTCAGCAGCCTCTACGCGTTTCGCAAAGTATATTGCGTCCTCAGGAAGCAGCATTGTCAGTTTTAGGGGAGGGGAGTATTAGACAGACTAAAACATTTACATACACAAACAAATTAAAGCCAAATTCCAGCTCACACTTTATAAACAGTTACAGCAAACAGTTTTTGTTCCTTTTGGGATAAAGGTTTTACATAAATAAATAAATGCTGATCATTGTAAGCACGCCATGCCAGTGGTACATAGTTTAACCTTATCACTATAACTGCTACATCTGCAGGAGAGCTTGCACTTATTAAAAAACAAACAGACTTACTGGCTGGATTACCAGATGCAAATAAAAGAAAGAAAGCCTAAAAAAGAAAACAAATGCAGCCACCACATCTAAGAATTGGTAAGCTGCAATATAATACAGTTTTGTTTATGGGTTTATACTGCTTTAAATGTGATTTTACAGTATCTTAGGCTGCTCTGTGATTTATTTATATATATATATATATATATATATATATATATATATATATATATGTATAAAAAAGATACGCTACGCCGCCGTAAATTTGGGCGCAAGTTCCGTATTCAGAAAGAACTTGCGCCCTAAGTTACGGCGGCGTAATGTATGTGGGCCGGCGTAAGCCCGCCTAATTCAAATGGGGATGTTGTGGGCGTGTTTTATTTTATGTTTTGTGTGAACAGCGCATGCGCCGTTCGTAAAAGAATCCCAGTGCGCATGCTCGAAATTCCGCCGCAAATCGTCAATGCTTTAGACGTGAATGTAACTTACGTACAGCCCTATTCGCGAACGACTTACACAAACGACGTAAAAATTTCAAAATTTGACGCGGGAACGACGTCCATACTTAACATTGCGTACGCCTCATAAGAGCAGGAGCAACCTTACGCTGAAAAAGCCTAATGTAAACGACGTAACAAAATAGCGCCGGGCGTACGTACGTTTGTGATTCGGCATATCTACCTAATTAGCATATTCCTCGCGTAAATCGACGGAAGCGCCACCTAGCGGCCAGAGTAAATATGCAGCCTAAGATACGGCGGTGTAAGACACTTACGCCAGTCGGATCTTAGGGAAATCTATGCGTAACTGATTCTATGAATCAGGCGCATAGATACGACGCCGCAACTCAGAGATACGACGGCGTATATGGAGATACGCCGTTGCATCTCCTACCTGAATCCGGCCCTTAATTTCTGTCTATGGCAGTGATTTACTAAAGTTTAATTCAGTATAGTCCATATTTACTTCACTTCAAACTTCCAATACAGTTAAGGGGAATTCTTGTTAATAATAATAATAATAATAATAATAATAATAATAATAATAATAATAATAATAATAATAAAAATGGCATTGTTTCTTACCCTGTACATCCTCTCTTTTTCCCTCTTTCTTTCCCTTTCTCTCCATCTTTATTTCTCTATCTCTTTCTCCATTTATCTTTGTTTCTCCCTCTTGCAGCCTTTCTTGGTCTCTTTATCCCACTTTCTTTCTTTCTCTCATGCTATTTCTCCATCTCTCTCTCTCTCTCTCTCTCTCTCTCTCTCTCTCTCTCTCTTTCTCTCTCTCTCTCTCTCTCTCTCTCTCTCTCTCTCTCTCTCTCTCTCTCTTTCTCTCTCTCTCTCTCTCTCTCTTTTTCTTTTTCTCTCTCTCTCTCTCTCTCTCTCTTTCTCTCTCTCTCTCTCTCTCTCTCTCTCTCTCTTTCTCTCTCTCTCTCTCTCTCTCTCTCTCTCTCTCTCTTTCTTTTTCTTTCTCTCTCTTTCTCTCTCTCTCTCTCTCTCTCTCTCTCTTTCTTTATTTCTCTCTCTCTTTTCACTCTGTCTCCACCCTTCCCTCTCTTTTATTTTGCCCATTTCTATCCTTTTATGGTATTACATTCACACTTTCTGTAATGTTGATACCTCTTTCTCTTTCCCTCTCTCTCTCTCTCTTTCTCCCCCAACTCTCTCTACATCCTTCCCTCTCATTTTGTTTGCCCATTTCTGTTATTACATTCACAGTTTCTATCTCTTGCTCCCTACCCCCCCCCCCCCTGTCTCTCTCTCTCTCTCTCTTTCTCCCGTCTCTCTCTTTTGTCCATTTCTTTATCTCTCAATCCCACTCTCTTCCCCTTGCCCACTCTTTCTCCTAATCCCCCTTCCTCTCCCTTTCTTTTAATCCTCATGTCTTTATTTCCTCTCTCACTGTCCCTTTTATTTTATTTTTATTTCTCTTTTTTCTTGTTTGATAGCTCACCACTCATCTTTCTGTATTTTTCTCATTTCTTTTTCTTCTGAAGGTAAATATTTGGGTAAAATATAAATAACACTAATTTCAGTTTTCTATGAATGTGTTCATTCTCTCTCCTATCTCTCCTTCTTTCTCACTCCATACCTTTGCTGCCTGTTTCACCTACAATTCACCTACAATTCATCAACCATTGTCCTCACTACTTCTATAACTGTCTATCAGTTCTCTCATCTAGTCTTCTTATACTTGTTTCTTTTAAATTAGTTTTCCTTGCTCTCCAGGCTTATCCAACAACATGCACGGTGACCCAGGAGCTGTACTTGCCCACAGGAGAAAGTCTAACTGGTTGCATTGCTCCAGGCTGTAGGGCTAGGGATGAGTCAGTGACAGTTAATGGGTTAAGTGGACATGGCAAAGGTCATTAGCCTCTTATTTATGTCTTTGTGTGGGCATTCAGCTATAGGACAGGTTTGCAAGCTTGACATGTTTGTGCAACGAATGTTTCTCAGCGGATGTACTGATGGCATGTGTTTCCTGCACTAATTCTTTTTACGAGAGCGTGTGCCAATTAACCATATTTACATGTGCATGGTGCCCAGGAAAATGCACAATGAACAATGCTCTTGAAACACATTGCAGGACCACAAAAGGCTGTGAGGCTTTCCAAGTCTGCAGATACCATTACAGGACACCAGTGATTTCATCTTCGCAGAATAGCTGTCAGATTAACGGTGGGGAAACTTTGATCTACATAGTCATACTAAGTGATCAGATCCCCCACTACTTGTAAGAGGATGCTCAGCAATCATTTATGAGTATTATTCCCACTTGTGCCTCTCGATTAACTGCCTATCATTCAATGATCACAGTTGGGGGTTTAAGTCTGGAAAACATGGCAAGAAATAGAAGGAGTGCACAGCTAATAGCTCTTAATGCTTCACACATATGCACGATCTGCTCTGCTGCCAAAGAGTGATTATTACACAGAGCAAGGAAGCAGGCAGACGGGGAACACGGCAGTCTCTATTGCCCAGGGGTGGCTGGGACTTGTAGTTCCGCAGCAACTGCATCAGAGGGGCATTATTATTTTTTTTGGGTGAAACTTAAATTATCTTTTGCTGAAGACTCCCAATTCACCAAGATAAGCATCTTTATGTTCTAACAAGTATACCATGTTCAGTCCCAAGACCTTGAAAAATGACAGTTACATTACTAAATCAAAGAACCTATAGTAAAAACACATGTGTTGGCTTAAAATCACATCTGTGCCTGAAATTGACAGATACGTTTTACCCAGAATTCAGACCAAAAATAGTTAAATGATTAGTGATGGAAGTGACCCGACCTTTCTACCTATTAAATAATTCTACTTTGTTACATATTTTACTTTGTTGCATCCTTCGATTTCTTTTGCTGCCTAAAAACCCCACTGGGGAGCCTTTCCATATATAACCTTTTTAGGGGTGAGCAGCACTTTCCCTACCCCCTTGTGCCCTTTTTTTCCATTCAGACCTTACCTTACCCTACCTTGTTTGAACCCATTGCCCTCCAAAACTCTGCTGTACAGACTTCATATACTGTAGGGTATATTTACTAAACCTTGAGCGTGAAAAATCTGGGAAATTAAACCCAATCATCTTCCAGGTTTTATTGCCAACGCTTAATTTAACAAGCTGATGTTAGAATCTGATTGGTTTCTATGCAGAAGTGTGCCCAACGTTGCACTATCTAGCTTTAGTAAATAAGCCCCTGTGTGACTGCTGGCTACATTTCATTAGTAGTTACTTAAGTGGGGATCCAAAGAGACCCCCAATGATTTTTTTTTCTAACAAATAATTAAGCTCATTTTATTGAGTATACAGTTGCCCACTCATTGTCTGTCGGCTTTCAGGGTTTCTGGGGATTCCCTGAACCCCTAACCCCTTTGTACTTTTTTTAACCTGAGAGGTTCAAATCTTATCTTGAGTATACAGTATGTAACAAATGCAGGTGGTAATCGTCCCATAGTATTCCACTAATAGATTGTAAGCTCTTATTAGCAGGGACCTGTATTTTATTGTATTGTAAATATACTGACTCTCTATATTGTAAAGCGCTGCACAAACTGTCGGTGCTATACTGTATAATAATAACAATTACTTGATTTACAACCACGTTAGACCAAAGTATACCGCATTTTATTGGGAAAGCCTTCACATTTTCTGACAAGACCACTAACTATAAATGGAAAATCTGTCATTTCTAGATGAAAGCTCTTTACATATTATAAAGTAGAGCAATTGTATGGGCTCCAAAATGAACGTGACCCCTTTATATGTCGTTGTGGGAGCATCTGAAGATGATATGAAGGGTGTATTAAACACAGAGCTGAACTTGTATATACTTCTACTACTAAGTCATCAAGGGAGAGAGATTTTGGTGCAGCCTTTTGATTTTCATTGTCGGTAGAGACTTTCTGAGGTTTGGAAAATACCCATAAAATTGACCATATCATTCTACAGTTTGTTGCATTCATGTTACTGCTGCATGCAGACCAATTTAAATATTTGAAGTGAAATCAGTAAGAGACGTGATCTGTTCTAATACAGGACATAACAGAATATCATCTTATCTATCCGCCTTCATGCATGTCCCTCCTAAGGTTTCTTCAGGATGCGTCCATAATATTTGCGATCTGCAAGCTGATTTGATAGTATTTTTTTTTAATTGAGTGCAATAGACTATTATGTATCTACTACTATGCCATGGATACAGATCTCTTCTAAATTAGTTTTGTGCTTATAATTATTTCATCTGTTTCCCCAGGAAGAATAATAAAATGGAAGACGTTGCTCTGATGTACATGAAACAAGCGACTAGGTGGCACCAATAATCTTTTCTAGGTTCAAATTCAATTACCCAGGCCTTAGTTAATTTATTAGAATTACCTCTTTATGAGCTAGCAGGGGAGGCCCAGTCTAGCTCGGTGCCATTCGCCATAATGGGATAAGGAAGACATGTGAAGACTGGTGGGGTGGGGGGCAATGCTATAGTCTAAAAGGCAGCAACGCTATGACTTATAATTTCTTTAAAAAGTACACACTCCAATCTAATGGCCTCCTTCCATTAGAGAGAAAGAAACAGCAGATCATACATTAACATAAGATTACACTTGAGAAAACTTGATGTTAGTTCATATGAAGCCAAGCAAACACTATAAAATAATCATCAGGTCTTCTTTTTGACCTACATCCTCATCAACCCACTGGAGTGCCAAGGAACTAAAGTGCCAGGTCTTTCTAGAGAATGGTAACTATATCAGTCTCCAATGCACGAATATGGAAGAATGAATGACGATTATTGAAGGTTATTATAATTCTAATAATTTATATTAATAATAACCCATCGTTATCACTTGCTATAGATTGCAGTACTCCGATATATACATTGGCTTTCTGCTTTTAAAACACTTTGGTATCATTTTTAATATGCTAACGTGTTGTTCAGGATACTACTACTACTACTACTACTACTACTACGACTACTAAAAATAATAATAATGTTTTATTGGGGTTTTTGTCTTCCTCTGGATCAACTGGGGGTATAGGATTGTATATATTGAGGTTTTTCTATTTGTGTGTGTTTTTATTTATTTTTTATTTTATTGTTTTTCTTCTATGTTGGTTGAACTGGATGGACTTTTTTCAACCATATTAACTATGTAACTATGCAACTCTGTGACTAATAATAATCCATCACAACAGTTATTACTTGCTATAGATTACAGTACTCCTGTATATACATTAGCTTTCTGCTTTCAAACATTTTGGTATCGCTTGTAATATGCTAAAGTGTTGTTTAAGATAATAATAATAATAATAATAATAATAATAATAATAATAATAATAATAATAATAATACTGTATTGGGGGGTTTGCCTTCCTTTGGATCAACTGTGGGTATAGAATTGTATATATAGAGGTTTTTATATTGTGTGTGTGTGTGTTTATATATATATATATATATATATATATATATATATATATATATATATATATATATATATATATATATATATATATATATATATATGTGTGTGTTGTTTAAACTGGATGGACTTATGTCTTCAACCAAATTAACCATGTAACTATGCAAATTTTAGTGTGTTTTTTTTATAGACTGAGTTTTATAGTTATTAACCCTTACATGAATATAACTATTCTGTTTTGCATTTTTTTTAACTAGAAAACAAACAACATAAGGAGACATATAAAACTAATACATCTGCCTAAAGGACTCAGCATAGATGTCCTAAAATAATCAGTATAGATGTCCTAAAGGAGAGTCACTATTTTTTTTGTGTTGTGTATTTTATTTTTATTTATTTTTTTCTGCAAGTGCCTGCTAACTCATCCAGCATCGTGTCCAATGGTTCTTTAGCTCTATTATTTGGACAGTGATAAGAACAGTGACCATTAGTCACTAATAGAAATCCATAAGCAAGTCAGGTAGCTGGATGTAGCTGGAGGCGATGGTGGAGCCTTGGAGAGAGAGGATTGGCACTGCTGGAAAGAGTTAAAGGGAGGGGACGTGGGCTGTCACGCGTCATTGGGCAGATTATGTGCAGCAAACAAAAAGTGTGTGTCTGTGTGCCAGTCAGTCACTGCGTCGGGTCCATCTGCACAACTCCTTGTCTTCCTCTTTTTTTCCCCCCCTTCCCTTCTTTCGGGTTTCTCTCTGCTCGTGTTTACTCCTTTTTTTTTTTTCACCCCCCCCCTCCCATTCATCTGCTTCTCAATCCAGCAAAGACAGAGGCACACAAGCACGTCTTGCTCCTGCCATGGAAATACTACAGTAATACGACCCACATTTAGGGGGGGACACAAGGAGAGGACAACTCCTTCTAGTCCTTCTGGATATCCTTATACCTTGGACTATACAGTGACACTTTTTTTTGGTGGTAAGTGACAGTGCATGCTTCTTTTTTTTCCTTTCTCACCTGTTTATACAAAGGAAAGGAGTGGGAGCTGCTGAGCCAAGAAAACGTGTTTTATCTTCAGGCAAACAATAACTGGCTATAGGGACATTGTAAGGGAATATATATGGGTTGGTGACACTCCTGCAGCTGGTGGCCTTTTTTTTATTTATTTTTTAGGGGATCTCGGCAGCTGGGTTTATAGATCATTAGCCAGCAAGCCGAGCTGGGAGAAGAGACAGAGGGGCAAGCAGTGTCCTCCGTGTGTGGGCAATTGTCCTTCCAAGCTGAGCTTGTACAGTAGATGCATTGAGCAGAGCCGGGCTAGTGAGCGCTGGAGGTTGCTGTCCAGTGCGGAGGTGCTGAAACGGAGCGGAACAGTGTAGAGTCGGGCCCCCAGTACAGAGCGCTGGGAACTGGGGGCTCCCTCCCTCCGCTCCTACTGCACTTAGCACTTTGTCTTCTTCTAAACTAGCTTCCCCAAAAACAACTACACAATTCATTTGTATTCCAAAGTGTATTCATTAAAATTATTCATTAAAAAGTATATATACGATAAAAAAAAGAAATAAAACATTGGCAGTTTTATTATTTTATTTACTGATAAACTTTAAAAATGTGCCAGTTTATTTGTTTTAAAAAGTAAATGTACTTAAGCAAAAAAAAAAATGTAGGATATTAGTAAACTATGAGAAATTAAAGATTTTTAACACATTAATTAATAAATAATTGACATCCTTCATACATAAAAAGTAAAATGACCCACAGAAGAAGCTGGATAGGCAAAGCCAGTCCGTGCTAAGGTAGCTGCCATTCACCTCCAATCATAAAAAAAGTGAATTCATGTAAATAAATAAATAATAATGATTACCCCTGCTTGCTGCTTTTAATTAAAGTCTCTAAAGGGAAAGAGCTGGATTATGATAATGAGCAGACATACGTTCCCTCTTGTAGACTAGAGCTAAAGGTTAGATGAAATGAAATCAGTGACATTGACAGTCCACTTGAAATCCATTCTCCATGCTCCTCTGTCACACTACGCTAGACTCTTGATAGCATCCTAATGACTAAAAGATATGCCTGTGAGGACCAGGGGAGCCTTCACCTAAGCTCCTTACTAGGGTCAGCCTGCCAACACCTGGGGATGGACAGCAAAGTCAATAGCTATACCCCCCCACTGCCATGTGTTTGGTATCTTCATAATTATTGAGTGCCTATTCATTCATCATCAATACCATTTAGGTGAAGAGAGTAGGCGATCCGAATACTAAGGTGTTGTATTATAGATGAATATATAGTATAAGTGTTGTATTATAGATGAATATATAGTGTATAGTATGAACTAAAGCATTTAGGGTCCATTTTATTGTTTTTTTATATTCAGGATATGTCAGTCATGGATGACACTGGCGTTCATAAAGCAATTTGGGATGGTGATGCCAAAGCTGTTCAGCAATGTCTGACGGATATATTTACAAGCGTCTACACCACGTGTGACATCCCAGAAAATGCCATCTTTGGTCCCTGCGTGCTGAGCCACACTTCGCTGTATGACAGTATAGCCTTCATCGCCCTCAAATCTACTGATAAGAGGACAGTACCCTACATATTCCGGGTAAGAGCCACTGTGGCACTATGACAACACTCTGCTCTAATGGAGGTTGCTGTCATTCCAAAAGTATTCCACAACTTGTGCATCTGCCAAAAGTTAGATGTCATTGTGCAATGTGCATAAGTCTTATATTTCCAAAAAAATATAGAAATGTAGAAACTCAATAAGAGGATTTATAGGTAGGTGACAACAGATATAAAGATAGACAGATAAAAAATTCATACATGCATACAGACAGACAGTTAAATATGGGATGGGAAGTGGGAGAATAGATCGATAGAGATGGAGAAAGAGATAGTTAGTTAAATAGATAGATAGATAGATAGATAGATAGATAGATAGATAGATAGATAGATAGATAGATAGATAGATTGAATAAGGAGACGGAGAGATTGATAGAGAGCTAAATTATAGAGATGGAGAAAGAGATAGATAGATAGATAGATAGATAGATGGATAGATAGATAGATGGAAAGAATAAGGAGATACAAAAAGAGCTATAGAGAACTAAAATATAGAGATATAGATAGATAGATAGATAGATAGATAGATAGATAGATAGATAGATAGAATAAGGAGATAGATAGAGCTATAGAGAGCTAAAATATAGAGATGGAGAAAGAGAAAGAAAGAAAGAAAGAAAGAAAGAAAGAAAGAAAGAAAGAAAGAAAGAAAGAAAGAAAGAAAGAAAGAAAGAATAAGGAGACAGAGAGAGCTATAGAGCGCTAAAATATAGAGATGGAGATAGATAGATAGATAGATAGATAGATAGATAGATGGATGGATGGATGGATGGATGGATGGATGGATAGATGGATAGATAGATAGATAGATAGATAGATAGATAGATAGATAGATAGATAGATAGATAGATAAGTATTGATGATAGATAGATAGATAGATAGATAGATAGATAGATAGATAGATAGATAGATAGATAGATAGATAGATAGATAATTAGACAATAAAGTGGAGAGGTTGCAATAAATAGATAGAATAAGGAGATAGATAGAGCTATGGAGAGAGCTAAATTATAGAGACGGAGAGAGAGAGAGAGAGAGATAGAAAAAAATTAAAAACAGAAACAGAGAGCTAAAATAAAAAGATGGAAAGAGAGATATAACTAGATAGATAAGATAGATAGATAGATAGATAGATAGATAGATAGATAGATAGATAGATAGATAGATATAGAGGAATTGAAAATAATGGGGAATGCGAGCATAGATGGAAAGATAGATACATAGATATAACTATAAATATACAGTAGATAGACAATAAAGGGGAAGGAGAGCAATAGATGGATATAGACAGATTTAAAATAATGGAGAGTGAGAGCATAGATGGAAAGATAGATAGATAGATAGATAGATAGATAGATAGATAGATAGATAGATAGATAGATAGATAGATAGATAGATCACAGTATGCCAGTGGCTATTCCAGTGTGAACAAATAAAATGCTTTAATTGGTAATAACAAACAATACTAAAGAAAGTATTAAATCAGCTGCATTTTAAGTTATTGAAAAAAAATAAGTGTAATATATTATAATCAAAAAAAATCTTTCATGTTTGAAAGGCGGCTGACGTATTATTTAAAGCACAGATTTACCAAATTTATCTCCAGACGTAGAAATAAACAGCTCCCTGCTACTTTTGAGAACAATCTGGAAGATTGGTTCATGTGAGAGCACATTTCAGATAGAACATATGGAGGGCTGTCATGTCAGGTCTGTGTGATTCAGCTGGGCAGACGATTTCCATTCATTCTGATGGTCTACATCCATAATAGAGCTGTGCTGTGCATTAGGATCCCCTAAGACTAGTGCTGAGCTCATGGGGGACGTTTTAACCCTCTTTTTCTTCATTATCCTTGCTTTTTCTGCAGGTGGACACTTCAGCTGCAAATGGATCCTCTGAGGGACTGATGTGGCTCCGTCTGGTTCAGTCTGCTAGAAACAAAGAAGAACAAAATCTGGAAGCCTACATCAAAAACGGACAACTGTTCTACAGATCCCTGCGCAGGATTTCCAAAGACGAGGAACTGTTAGTTTGGTATGGGAAGGAACTGATTGATCTGCTTCTTCTCAACCCCAGCAGGACCCAAGCAAAAACTGCAGGTAGGCAAATAACTCTATAATGTGACTGGCATGACAATAATATGCCTTAATCACCCTTTAATATTACCCCCTCCGTCTGTACTGCCATCTTTTGCTGTCTGTCACTTTCCTTTCCTTCCTGTGTATCTCCTTACACCATCCAAATAGCTGTCCTTCCCGTTCTTCTATTCCTGTTCTATTTCTATCCATGTCCTAATGTCCTAATCTCTTTCAAGCTCCTTCTATTATCTTATTTTAGATATACTGTATATGTAGATAGAAATCACAGATGGCCAAGCAAATCTAAAAGGAAAAATAAAATAAAACAATGCATTGCAAAAAAAAGTAATATTAATACTAATAATAACCATATTACTGATGTACTATTGTGTAGTCTTTTTTCATGATTTTTTTTTTAGCAAGCCTGATCACACTACTCAGCTGTCATTACACATATCTCCTCCCCTAGACAATTGCCAAAGGAGTAGATAGCAAGTTTTTGACAATATGGTATACTTAGTTGTGTTACTCCTATTTATAAGCTGTTGGAAAAATGTGGTCAAATGTCATGCCACCTTCACTGTCAACTCCTTTTCTTCCAGGATCATCTCAGTTGACCTGTTTGGAGTGTAACCAGAGGTTCCAGTATGATTTCCCCTATGCCGCTCATGTGAGATTTCGCTGTCCTAAGAGACTCCACACTTTAGATTCCAACTCAGAGCAACCAGGCAAGGACACTAGGGAAATAGAGCCTCGAAACGCCATGATCTCTACAGTCAAATACAACAAACTTTCAATTTACCAGCCTCAAAAAGAGAATCACAAGCCCACCACAGACTTTCATAACTTGGCCAGAGACTTGGAGAATTGTAGAGGCTCTAGTTCATCTTCGTTCCGGTCTACTCCTTCACCCAAGTCTAATTTATCAAGACAGGACTCTGAGAGCACCGCTGAGAGTCTCCATAAAGCCAAAAGAAAGTATGATGACCACCTGGAGGACATCAGATCCAAAAGGATTGACCCATCTGGGAGGTTTCTGGACAGGCCAACGCCTTCTTCCAAAGAGGATTTAGTGTGCAGCCCTCAGTCTTTTAGAGGGAACTCTTACTTCAATGTGAATGAAGGTGGACAGTTATATGCTCCTCCAAGCCCAGAGACAGGAGAAGCCAAAAGAAGTGCTTTTGTAGAAGTAAAAAATTCATCAAGAGGAGTTGAAGAAAATAATTCAAGCACAGATGGCAAATCTATATCTCCTGCCCATGCCAGCAGCCCAAATGAAGACAAAAGGCTACATGTCAGGCCGGAAAACCGAGCAGGGGACAGCCCTATCATGGGCAGTGCTTTTACCAGTGTAGCCCAGATATCAAACCCAGAGCAGGAGAGAAAAAGTGCTTTTTCTCAGCCAACCAGAAGCAGCTTCAACCATGTAGCCCCTTTGCAGGTGATGGGACAAAAACTGGTGTCTAGTGGGGTAGGCTTGGATTGCCACACAGACAGCGTTGGGCAACCAAGGCTGTTCCAGACTGACTCTCTATCACTCAAGATGTCAAACCCTGAACTGAATGGCAACTGCACACTTCCAGGAAGCTTGCCAAAACAAAGTCCATTCCTCTTTGCCACCACGTTTTGGCCAAAGAGCTCAGCTGCACCTCTCCAGCTGCAGCTGCCTTCTACACTTACTCTATTGCCTCCTTCTTTCACCTCTTTATGCCTGCCAGCTCAAAACTGGTGTGCCAAATGCAACGCTTCTTTCAGGATGACCTCGGACCTAGTGTATCATATGAGGTCCCACCACAAAAAGGAATATGCCATGGAACCCCTGGTGAAGAGGAGGAGAGAGGAGAAACTCAAGTGCCCCATATGCAATGAGTCCTTCAGGGAACGTCACCACCTATCAAGGCACATGACCTCTCACAATTGAACTTTTGAATAACTTTGCTACTAGAACTTTTAAAGACTCACACACAGTGACAACACAGGGTCATGGATGTCTTGATCCTACCTTGAGTGTGTTGGGTTGTTTTCTTTATCTGAATGCACGCATTTTCACTTTCCAAGAGTACATTTTTTAAAAATGTCATATATATTGCAGCATATTGATGCATTTGTCATATCTTTCTACTTTAAATTATGGAGCACTTATGATTTAGATGTTAATGTATTTAAAGGGTTATGTTTACCTTATCAGACAGCACCTGGGTGGGACATAGTTAGCTTGTGCATTACCTGCTGGCCTGTTCTCACCTAAACAATCAGTGTGGATATTACAGTGGACGTTGCAATGACCAAGGCGATGCATGACTTATATCACACAACTGTATGGACTTCAGACAGACTGTCATCAACGTGTATTTCTTTTTGAAACAAAGTGTAATTTTGTGCCAGTTGCAACCTTATTCTTTTTCTTTTCCCCATATCCCTCAAACTAAAGGAAAAAAAAAAAAGATTTTATTAAACTGTATAGTTTATCTGAGTATGTTGAATGCTTTGACAATAAATTGCTTTATTTTCTGCTAACCACCTGCTTGGTAAAATAAACCTTAATTTCTTTTGGGATAATTCCAGCAGTTAAGCTCTGCAGTCTATTTATTAACTAAGAGCATAGACAAGGGCTGTTCATGGTGACAGTGCCCATTTTTGCTACGGGCTCTCTTGTTAGCATTAGCACGTTTTCAGATATGTGATTCAACATCTGATCCCCTTGACTGTAAATCTTATGATGATGTGTCTGCTTCCATTTACATTAAGATGAACATGTAGACACAAAGGGGTTAGCATTGTGCTGACCCTGCTGCATTAATGTGTGGAGATCTGTATTTTTAGATGTGGTGTTGCTCTGTCCTCAGCACACAATGCTTGGTCGTGTTCAGATCACACACATCAGTAAAATGAGAGAAGGCAGAGATGGGCTGTGTTGGATATTCAGTTGTATCTCTCGCCTTTACTGTATGTTATTAGAATGACCTTAACTGGATAAAACTGTTGGCTATGTCTTGTGCCAGTAGTTCCATTTCTAAGATAGCATTTTGCAGATCTGCAGAAAGATCTCAACACATCATTCTCAACATACTGAACTGACTTGAGCTAAAGAAAAATAAATTGTTGCCCTTTGTATGTATTAAATAGATAGTAGTGTTACTAATAATTGACATTTGGTACATTTAACTGTACTATTAACTGATTTTCTGCAACAGTAACACTTAAAGACTGCAGCAGGTCCCATGTGTTTTACAACTAACATGTATATTACAACTAAAATTAACAGTAAAAAAACGTTCAACTTATGATATAGTAAAGTACCAGCATTAACCAGTAATTCATTATAAATGATTATAGATGATCTTAGAGAAACCGGACTTCTTATTCCTAAAAACAGTGTTATCTGTTTCACAATACATTAAGAAGAGTGGATTAGCTCAGGTAACAATAAGAAAGAAAGAAAACCACGTTCTGTACAGTGCAGTATATACTAGATGTCATTCTTTTTTATTATAATTCTTTTAAATATTTTTTTATATTGTTAGAAAGTTCAAGCTATTTTAACATTTCAAGTTAAGGATCTCCTGCAAAAATGTTTTTATTGTGGTTGGTTTATAATAAGCAGGCTTTTTTAATACGGTAAGGTGGTATAGATCATGGGAAAAAGCCCAGAATGTATCAGTTTATCTGACTTCAGTAACGCAAAATTGAATGGGTCACTTCATTTTGCACTTCTGCTTTGCTCCAAAATATGTATTTATGTACAGTATTTGACTAAACATGACAGGGAGCGAAAGAGAGATTGTGCGTTACTTGTGATGCCATGCTTGCAATCAGAGGTGCTAGACATTTGATGAATATGCGTTGTAATGGCTATGTATATAAGTCACCATCACACTAAGGCAAATTGATCATCTCTTATAGTTTAAGTCAGCCTTAAGGGTTATGTTTTGCCTACTAAAAACTCTTGACAAATGAATCTGCTGGTTGACATTGCACTCACACACTTATAATAGTGTTACCATATTGCACCGGAAAGCAATATACATCATATATATATATATATATATATATATATATATATATATATATATATATATATATATATATATATATATATATATATATATATATATATATATATATATATATACAATTGCATTTGAGATATTAACCCTGTATCACCTGAAAAATAGTTAATATAGATAATGGTTTGATCATCACAGGACAATCCACTTGGATCACAGATCACATTAAAACAGCTTCAGTAGGCATTATAATTAATTTCTGATGACTACTTCAACACTTCCACAATCTGGATCCAGTCTTACAAACACATATTTATGGATTCTAATTCTTAGCTAGCATTTAGATATTTTAAATAAAAAGTCCCTTTCTAATAATACTATGTAGTTGATTTTGAAGGAGGATTTTGTAGTAATAACAGCAAAACCATCCCTGAGCACATTAGTCTTTGAAAATGATGATAGGCAGATGTGACAGTGGGATATTCAGAAAGTTCAATACATTCAATTTGCAACTAAGTAACTGAACAACACTGGTAATTAGTTGGTGGCTGATCAGTCCTTATTTCCAACTCTTTTCACTTTAATTGGTAGGAGATACGTTTTGTACCTTAAGCAAACTTGCATTTTCTAAATACAATGATTATATACATAGAACGACTTTCTAACCAGTCGGAAAATAATTTTGACAGATTGTATCTAGGACACTTAGATAATCAATTTGGCAAGCTGAATTTTCATTTTATTTTCTGAAAAGCCTTGATGTGTAGGCTTTTTCAGAAATTCCTTTTACTGCGGTGGATAACTGAAATAATCTTAAGTGAATTAAGTGAAGATTCTTAATTCCTTCAGTAAATTAACCTCAATGCGTTGTAAAATAGGCCTGTGTGCTGTACTTTTTTTTGCCTGGTCCCATTCGAAAATTCGTAACACAAAGCAATGCAAATTAAAACACACTGCAATATGCATCATCTGTGCTATTGTGCCATAAAGTCCGAAAAATTACCCATGAGCATGAGTTGACAATGGCCTAATCCAGTTATTGCTAGAGCAGTACAACCCTACTCTGTTCTTTCCTCTAATATGCTATTGTGACTGGCACAATGATTCAACTCCTCATGCTTGGTTGGGCCAAATTTTCTATTAGTGGAGCTCTCTGACCTCTCATATGCCAAAGTATCATCTGATTTTGCCTACACTACAAACTTCCCTGCTGTGTATATAGATTCATTAAAGTGTAACTGCATTTTTCTGTGGCCCAGTTGGAAGAATTTTGACTAGCAACTCTGCAATGTAGTGAGGGATATCTCTCTCGAGATTCAAACTCAGGGACAGGTAAAAACTCTTAAACTCAGGGACAGGTGAGTTTAAGACTGACAGGGGGCTGTGGGTAGTGGGTATCTGCTGTATAAGTGTAACTGCACCAAAGGCGCAGCTATGCAACATGGGTTTGATTAAATAAAGGCAAATTGGGTGTTCTCTTTGCAAAGGAAGTTGCATTTTGCAAGGTAATTTTTTGAAGAACTGAATAAATGTGGTGACATTTTTCATTGCGGATACCCAATCACATGCAAGGAAAATCAGTGGCATTTTTGCTTGCACATGAATGGATGCTGGAAGTCAGCAGAGTTTCACCTCATTCACTAACTTCTGGGGAAAGTTGCCTTTCAAAGTGCAACTTTCTTTTCAAAATGAACCACCTATTTGTCATTAGAAAATCTACTCCTAAGAGTCATGTTCACTAATTTATCCTGTCACTAGATCTGCCCTAAAGAAAAATATAACAATAGAGTTAAATAGGTATTAGCTAGTTTAAGACACTTATCACTGTGTATATACTGTGTATATACTGTAAAAGCTATGACTAGATAATGATAATTCTATTTTCAATTTTCTTTATAGAAAGAAAATATAAAGTACAATTCAAACATATTACCACACCAGTTTAGCTCTGTGATTCTGTAGTCCTCACATGTCAATTTGTATTCCTTTCTGTCATCTAATGTGTATTTGCACACATCTGGAGGGAATTCGAATATTATCTGATAATTAGTAATTACAAAGAATTCTTATAAGCTTATAACGATACGAGTTCAGTTAAGGTGTACATAATACAAAGCCACTGTGGAGTCAAATGCTTAAGATACTTGAGGATAATCAAGTGAGATACCTATGGGCGCTCAGTCCATACATCTAATGCAATGGAAATGTGATTGCCCTCAATAAACAAAGCATCTACAATAGTAACAGTTTATCAACCCCTATAGGCACCCAACAAGTTCAAATGTGTGCTTAAAATGAATTACTGGAGAGTAAAAGTTTTAGTTAAATGGTTAGATGCTGTGGGCCAATAGAGACAGGCCTGATTTTAGACATTTTGAGTGAAGGAACAGTGACAACTTAAGACAACTTTTATCTAGCTCTAGGTATCTACATCATTTGTTTGGTTTTGCTGTTGCCTAAAACTTGGTTCAAAAGGTCACACTCATCAAAAACAGAGTATACAAGGAAATACATTTTCTAAAGCAGCCAGGTAATTACGCAGAAACGTAAGGGTAGGGGAAGGCAGTATGCTATTCCTCATATTAGCTAGACCAACTTTTTCAAACCAGTGTGCCATGGCACCCTGGAGTGATTTATGGGTTTTTCACTTCTGCCTTGACAAAACAGCAAAAAATTGCCCCAAATTGCCCAAAAATTGTCAACAAGCCAGTAGGTGGATCAAGACTGCCTTTTTGTTATACAAAGACACAGGTTTGTATTGTGTAGCATTACACCTTTTGGTATCATGTGGGCCAGCCACTGACAACTTAACAACCAATGATGTCATCGGTATATAAGGAGGACTTTGCTGATCCCCTGACCCTCTCCATCAGCACTGGCATCACATGAAGGAAAGAAACTGCAGGAGAAGAGAAATGCCAGAATACTAGTCAGTGGTAGTTTACAAAGGTGGAAAAATAAATCACCTCTACTGTTGGCTGTACTATGTGTGTGGATGTTGCTGCATTATGTTAAACTATTAGTTTCACTTTTTTACATTTTAGAATTTTGTGCCTTGAGATTTTTTAGAGTTTTAAAGGGCGTCTTGACATAAAAGGGTTGCAAAACACTCAGCTAGATATTTATCATCTTTCTCATCAGTTTCCCCAGCAACAAAATGGAAAAAACAGCACATTTAAAACAAAAGAGACAAAGCCATAGGAGATAACTTGGACTTTAACCACACAAAAATAAACAAGAGTAATTAGATATGAGTCCAGGATTTGACTGCCTTTGGGGCAGGTTCAAGAGTGTAAATTTTCTACCAGGTAGAATGTTCATATGATTGGAAAGGTTATAAGTGTTAGATGAGTAGTATTGGCAGATGCTGATTGCCTTGTTTATCTCACAGGAGAACAGTGATGATCAGGGCAAGTTTTCTAACCTGACAGATGAACCCAACAACTGCAGGCCAGGTAGGCTATTAGGTTCTCCATAGACATGTTATGATAGTCTTCCAATATGGGCATTTCTAAACTACCAGTATTTTTGTCTGAATAAATAAATTCCTGCCATGTCATGATATAAAGCAACAGAATTCATTTTCGTTTGATTTGATGTTGTTGGTCAGTTGCTGGCAGAATGAAGCTTTTCTTTTGGTATAACCTCACAAACTACCTATTTTTGATTAAATAGTTCTCCACTGTGTTTTCTAAATGTTTTCTATATCTTAAGAGATCCTTGGTCCCCATTTGATTTTATCAAAGAAAATTATCTACTGAAAATTTGAGGAATGGAGTCTCCAAGGCATATATGACATAACAGTTGATATAAACTATCATATAGATAGCCCATCAAATATCGTTTTTTTGGTGGGATCATCCTCCATAGTGTTTCCTATCATTAAAAAAAATGGTTAAGTATTCAATATCATAAAAGATCCATGGTCCCAATTGATTTTATAGGAAAAAAAATCTAGCTTGCTGTCTCATGTCAACCAGTCACAGATGATTTTCATTAACTAGGTGTAGTCAGACTAAGAAAATGTTAATTCTATCCAGCTATTAGAAAAACTAAAAGTCAGTGGTATACAAACCTATTCTCATATGGAATTGCATGTATCTATAGGTTAGAACAATAAAGAGGATATGTACAGGGCTGAAGAAACTTTAGAGAACCTAACTGGGGCACCATCCTTCAAGGGAAGTTTAGCTAGTGATCAGTGATGAGATTCATCAAATCTTTTTTGAAATTTGGAGAATCTGAACCCAAGGTGAAGGCCACTGAAGTCTACAGGGGAAAAACATTGTTCAATTTTAGGGCTATTAGGCAAAGTACTGTAAAAAAAAAAGATGGGAGCACTTCCAAAATAAAAAATAAATCAATACCATACAATTAGTAGAGAATCTTTTCATGTGGCTTTAAGGGAAACATTGAAAATACACAAATCCTTTAAATAAAATAATTGGTGGGAGGGGGTGCCTTAAAACTGTACATAGTGTAATAGAATAGTATGGTCAATACCTAGTGAATGCTTCACAAATTTAAAAAACAATCCCCTAGCAACATAAAAAATAAAATAATTTACTCTCAACATCCTCTCCCTCCACTTCTCTACTCTCATTCCTTTCTTCAATTTATCTATTTCTTCTCTGAACTTTCACTTTTTGCTTTTTTCTTATTATAAGGACTGTTATCAAGCACTCCAAGTAGTTTTTTTTATGCTCTCTGGGTATTTTATTTTCCCCGTATAAGGGAGACCTATATTTGTCTCTCGAGTTATATAATGCTCTATGACATTACATACTGTGTTATGCTGTAAATAGTATGTTTTAAAAAACGTACAAAATGTGTTTTTTTGTGTTAAGGGAGTGTGACCAATTGTACTTATGCACATGTATGTTATTGCCTGTACACTGCAAAGTCTCCTTTAATAAAAATCTTTGAACAAGAAAAAATAAATGAATGAAAAAAAAATGAAAACCTCAAAATACCACCACTGGAACAAAATCCACTTTCTTGTTTAAAAGGCAGCCAAAATAAAGCAGTTGTTCCTAAAACAAAAGACTCATTGACAAAAAAAACACATATACCCCCAAAATAAATGAAGCCTTGCAGCAAAAAAACAAACTAAAAAAAAAAAAAGGGGGGTTACGGATGAGGCAGCAACTAAAAGAGACTGCTGCCCTTAAATCAATTACAAAATACAATGAAAGATAAAGAAGTCTCAATATTAAGAACAAATAAAACAAAGGGATTGATTGTCCAAAGAGTTAGCTATCAGAATTAAAGTATATTTTCCTAACAGAAAATAATCTTAGAAGTTTGTCAGCTTTCCTTATGCATTCCCGAATCCCTACAACAGCTTTAAATACACTGACACCATGGCTGCTCTGAAGGGTTTAGCTTGACCAAAAGCCCCCTTGTTGGCCTTTCTAAACCTGCTAGCCATAGTTCAAAGGCAATGGCAATTCTCCCAGGCAAATCTGCACATAAATTTGCCTGGAATATGAATCTCAAACCAGTAAGATTCCATTTGAACCCATGGTAATGGCGAACCAGAACTACAACCCTGTTGAAAATTTTAGCAGATCCTATATTATTCTCTTGACCTGGAATGACAATCTAATAAGTTTAACAATTTTTATTTGGTTTTTCTTTTTACTTTCTTTATAAGTTCCATTTAAATTTACAATTAACCAGCACATCACATTTGGACATGCAATATATAGTAAAACGGGGCAAAGAGCATTGATCATATGTAAAGTGCAGAATCCCAGATCAACTATCAAAAACTCTGTTTCATCTATCTGACAGTAAACTGAATCTTTATCGGTTATCATGTGTTTTCTGTACATCTTGATTGCCCCTGCCTGACATTTTAAATACAGTAAGACTGTAGATCCTTTGATGATCATACTTTTGGTAGGACATAATAACATGAATAAACATATACAATGACACAATGGGGGAGATTTACTAAAACTGGTGCATAGTAACCAATCAGCTTCCAGGTTTTATTGTAAAAGCTTAAAGTGGACATAAACCCGATTTTTTTTTAATTAAGGCTTGCACCTTGTACAGTATAGGATTTCATGTTACCTGTGCCCAGTCTTGCCAAGAAGAGTTAATCCAGTTCTGATCTATCCTCTTATCTTTTTTCAGTGAGATAAAAACTGACACAGAGAAATAGGAGTCAGTTCTTGCCCCTTGCTGTGAGTGACAGGTGATTTACATATCTCACGCCGCGTACACACGATCATTTTTCGGGTTGTAAAAAACGACGTTTTTCAGAGTCTAGAAAAAACGTAGTTTTTTTCAACTTCATCATTAAAACCACAAAATATGCTCTAGCAAAGCGCAGTGACATACAACACGTACAACGGCACTATAAAGGGGAAAATAAAGAAAGTTTACTGCTCAGAGGTTTCAGAGAACAGCAAAGTGGAGTCCAAACACTTGGGTGCATGCACTGCAATAGTATGCAAAAATGTATAAGAAAGAACCGGGACGGCCGCACTCCAAAAATGAAAATTTGTTCCTTTTAATAAAAACTGGTCACAACATGGATGTCACAGCAAAAAATTAGGAAAAAGGGCTATTCATGAATAAGCACTGTATGAGAGTGTGAAACGCGTTAGCCCTTTTTCCTGATTTTTTGCTGTGACATCCATGTTGTGACAAACTATAAAGGGGAAGTTCCATTCGGATGACGCCACCCTTTGGGCTGCTTTAGCTGATTTTGTGTTAGTAAAAGACGATGCATGCTTTTCTGCCTGTTACAGCTTGATGAATGTGCTTACTCCATTACGAACGCTTCTGAGCATGAGCGGGTTTTTCACGTCGTTAAAGCCCACACACGATCATTTTTTACAACCCGAAAAACGACAACGTTTAAAACGTTGTGAAAAAATAGAGCATGTTCGGGAAAAAAATGTGCCCGTTTTTCAGAACGCCAAAAATGCTCTGAAGCCCACACACGATCGTTTTAAATGACATTTTTTAAAAAAACTTATTTTTTACAACTAGAAAAATGATCGTGTGTACGCGGCATCATACACGAGCCTGAGAGAGACATTCTGTGTACTTCAGATCCCCTCCTTCTTTCTTCTCCAGCTCTCCCAGGATTGGCTGCTCTACATCTCAGCATGATTGGGCATGCTGAAGTCATTTGGTGCAAAAAAAGAGAGTATGTGGCGCATAATCCAATAGAGCAAACACAATACACTGAGGTATATAGAATAGTCTAGTGATCAAACAAGTCCATAGTAATAAATAATGTCCATGAAAGTCCTAGATAATAATAATAATAATATGAATGGCTGTAAGGGACACTTGGCGGCAGCACCTGAAGCAGAAGAAAGCCTCTGAAAGATTCAAAGAAAAAAGGGGACAAGATGTGCCAATCTAAGTGCAGTAAGCCCAAATTTTAATAAGAAATATAAATAAAATGAATATACATGTGAAGTGCCTACTCACAAACAGAAGTAGATAGCAGACACAAAACCGGAATGGAGGGGTGCAGGTGTACGGTGGTCAGATGCGTGCCTGGAGTCACTCGTGGTATCTACTTTCGGGTTCCAAGTCACGGGCAGCAGCAAGCTGATGGTGTTCAATGTCCGAGGGTAGGAAGTGACGTGGGAGTCCAGGCCAGCCAATGGGATTACGCGTTTCACAGCGTCAGCTGTTTCTTCAGATCCATCCATTAGATTGGCGCATCTTGTCCCCTTTTTTCTTTGAAGTCATGTGGTGACCTTTCTGGGTTTTGACTGCATGTTAATGATTATAGCAGAAGTTCAGTGTAATAAATACACAGGAGAAAATGCATGCTGACAAGGGGAGTGTAGAGTTGGGCGGGGAGTCTACTGACATCACGACTCCATCCATAAGCTTCGGACAACAGACCTGCCCAGAGAATCTGGCCTTATAACAGACATTTGACAGGTAGGGATACATGCAGGAGGCATGTATATCCTTATAGATCAGCACTATGGCAGTAGTTTAGAAAGGATGAGAGTGGGTTTACATCCAATTTAATTGAACGAGCTGAACTTAGAAGCTGATTTTTACTATGCACACCGGCACCAGATTTTGTGTGCGCCAGATTTTTGAGTAATGAAAGGAAACCTATCATTAAGGTATGCAGACTGCCATTGCTGAATTCTTCTGGAAAGTGTAGTTGCCTGTTTTTTATGCTGATGCTTTGCATTCTAAACGTTCCTGCTTCATGTTTGTTCCAGGTCAGGGACTGAGGCCTCGTACACACAACCGAGTTTCTTGGCAAAAACCAGCAAGAAACTTGCTGGGAGAAATTCTTTTGCCGAGGAAACCGGTCGTGTCTACATTTTCGTCGAGGAAACTGTCGAGAAACTCGATGAGCCAAAAAGAGAGCAAGTTCTTTATTTCCTTGACGGGAATGGAGAAAATTGACTTGTCGAGTTCCTCAACAGCCTAATAAGGAACTCGACGAGGAAAACCATGTGTTTCGCCCGTCGAGTTTCTCGGTCGTGTGTCGCTTTAGAGGTATTAAACAAATAAAGCCAAGCAATTAGCATGGGCAAAAGAAGGTCAACAATGGAAGAATCACATTTTTCCTAATGTATACTTTAAGCTGATCACAATATGTTAGTCCAATTCTGTTGGGGAAAAGGTGCAGATTGCAGAATGATGAAGTTTCACAATGGTGCCTTGCAGCACTGAGATCCAAGGTTCATGTCCCACTGTGTCATCACTTGCATGAATGTATATTCTACTTTTGTTACAGTCTGTCTCGTTCCTCATTTAAAAAAAGGCGGCTTTAAATTGTCAGCTGCCCTAGAGGCAGAGACTCAGGAAAATGTGGAAAATGTTCCCCCTGGAAAGCTAGTGTTATATTATATAGATGTGGTAAATAAATCTGGAGAGGTATATCTAATTTATTTTATTCCACTACAACAGGTCAGAACGTACCCCTAGATATGAAATAATAACTGCTGCCCTTTTTTGTTCATATGGAGAGGAACTCTCCGCCAAGCAGAACATGGATTTGCTGGCCAATTCCTCTGCATGAGGTTAGTTGGAATATGCATACATGTCTAACTTCCCACTGAGCTGTATTTATGATTTAATTAGAAATACTGTAATACCCCACGTGATGCCATACAAGCCTGAAATAATAATAGTAATAAAAAAAAAAATCTAAAGGTTTTTACAGCAAAAAAAAAAACGTATCTATACAGGGCACATCAGCACAGCATTATGATTTATACCATCCTCCTCTGTGTAATGGTAGTTCTGCAATTAGTACTATGAAACACAATTTACATACAACTATATACAGCTACACTGAAAAATAATCCTATACAAAAATTCAAAGTAAATATACGATATAGTACACATCCTGCCTGCAAGTGCTTACACCTACGTCCCCAAATTGTGAACTATAAATCATTCAACACAATGTGGTAATACAGTTACACAAATATTTACATATTATATCAAGCTAAATTGTTTAGATTTCCTTCTTAATATGAACAAATTAAGTTTGATAATATCAATCTATTTACTGCAGACAAATATTTATTAGTAGAATGTCATACATTACAAATGTTTAATTTTTAAATTAACCCCCCCCCCCCCTAGGTTTGTGTTATTTATTACAATTCTCAGCAGTGTCTGAGTTCAAAGGAATGGGGGGCTGAGATGTGATTTCTGCGAAACATTGCCAAACAGCACCACCAAGTGGAAGTACGCAGAAGTACAGTGACTTCAATGTAGGGAATTGCTAAAAAAAAAACACGAACAGCAATGTCAATTAAAAAAATATATTATATATATATATATATACATATATATATATATATATATATATATATATATATATATATATATATATATATATATATATATATATATATATATATAGTATATATATATATATATATATATATATAATATATATATATAATATTTAGAAATTGACATATTAGGATATTATAAACATATAAACACACAAGCACACAAAATAATTGTAGGAATTTTGTGTATTTTTTTCTATATCTCAGGGCATCAAAAGAGTGCACCCTCTTTTGCTTGATCCCGAGATAGACTAGGAACTATGGAATATGGACTAAAGCCTGTAGGATGTGTACATGACCGCAATGAAAGTGTGCTGCTCATTCTAAACAAATAAAAGTGAGGTGGGAAGGTGAGGTTCAAGAGCTCACGGAGGATGTTACAAGCAGGCAGAAAAACAATAAGAAACCATTTCATGAAAAATATATTACAGGGCCATTAACTAGTGGATGGGTATTGATTATTGCTGGAAAAAATTGGTTTATTGTTTAGTGTCACTTAGCATATCCAAACAAAAATCGTATAGGCTACGGCTTATCAGTCCTTATATGTGGTACATTTATTTTATTTTTTTATGATTTTCTTTTTCTTTCATTTCACCTGGTGCCAGTAATACATATTCTGTCCTAGGGTAAGGATGTGCATAACAGAAAATGTCCCTATGTTCTTTCTATCTTCTCCAAAAAATAAGTTGGAGATGTTCTGTAGTCCATGGAGATAGCTGGGAACAATGCTAGATAATTACAATCAGCAGAAGCAGAGGATTCGTGTTTGTGTTTTTTCACCTAAATGCATCTTATGCATTAAGGTGAAAAAACACCTTGTAGTAACCGGCCCCCCGAGCCCCCGTTTTACTTACCTGAGCACCGAATCTCTGTGGGCACAATCCCGCATTGCTTTCCCCCAGCTCTTGTCGGCTCTTCATTGGCAAGATTGATAGAAGCGCAGCCATTGGTTTCCGCTGCTGTCAATCAAATCCAATGACGCGGCCGCTGGGGGGCGGAGGCCGAGTCATACAATTATAGGCTATGGACGCCGATTGTATGGCATGGGAGTGTGCCTGCAAGCTAACTAATTGCCCACTGAGTTAATAACGTCTACTACTTCCGACCAGAATTGTCAAATAATAGGGCATGACCAGACGACGTGTAGAAAGGTACCCAGGTCAGTAGTACATTTGGGACATCTATCTGTTTGGGACGGGTATATTCTAGAGAGTCTCAAAAGCGTATAATAAGCTCTGTGTATAACCCCGTGTGACCGCAGATCGACCCCCTCAGGGAATTGGGCCTGTACTGCATGTCGCAGTTGTAGGTAACAGAAGAACACCTTCGAGGGAAGTTGAAAAGTGTTTTTCAGTGTATCATAGGGAAGGATTCTACCCCCAGACATAATTTGGTGCACTACCTTGATCTCATATCTAGCCCATAATGCCGGGTCAGGGATCGTCTGCAGGTGAACCAGCCTCGGATTGCCCCATAGTGGTGTGTGCGGGGAGATAGTATTGGGACCACTGAGTTTAGCTGAAAGCTGTTCCCAAACTCTAACAGTTGTCTGCATAGGGATGGTCACATCAGGATGTGCCTTAGGTCCTCGGAACACCAAGTTACTCAATGCTGAGTAGGATCCAAGTATAGCGGCCTCTAGGTTAACCGCTGGGTTGGACCGTGGCTGAGAAAACCACCAATGGACGGTCACAACCACCGCCGCCCAATAATATAGTTTAAAGCAGGGGAGTGCAAACCCCCCATTGAAAGAGGAAGCTGCAGGGTGGTCCGGGCAACCCTGGGGGCCAGTCCTTCCCATACAAACGCGTTCACCACCTGGTCCAACTTCTTAAAAAAGGAGTTGGGGATGGGGACAGGAGTATTGCGAAACACATAAAGGAATTTAGGGAGGAATGTCATTTTCAGGAGATATACAGATGACAGGGGAAGAGATCTCCAGGCTTGAAACTTAGTGGATAATTGTTGGAGGATCGGATATACATTGTCTGTCAGGTAGAGAGAGGGGTCCCTTTGGATCTCAATCCCTAGGTACCTAAATTTGGAAAGCAAGGTTAGTGGTATCTGTGGGTCCAGGGGGGTGAGGTCTGGGATAGGGAAAACAGAATCGATTTGTTCCAGTTGATCCGAATACCTGAGAAGGATCCATAATGGTCAATGATTTCAAGGGCCACCGTTAAAGAGGCAGGTGCATCCAGAAGATACAATAATGCATCATCTGCATAAAGTGAAAGCTTCTCAGTCAGCGGACCCACTGCTATGCCTCCAACAGCTGGGGATGCCCTAAGTAAGGGGTTCCATAGCTAGGGCAAATAGCCCCTGAGATAGTGGACATCCCTGCCTAGTACCTCTACCTAAAGTAAAGGAGGGGGAAAGCATGCCATTCGTGCGGACTCTCGCAGAGGGGTTTCTGTACAGTAATTCAACCCTGGAGACGAACTTGGGGCCAAAATTTAAACGCTCAAGGACCTGCCACAAAAATTCCCACTCCACCGAGTCAAAGGCCTTTTCGGCATCTAAGGAGGCCACTAGACCCGGGGAATCCGTCCTCCCCACACAAGACACGTTCGTATACAGGCGGCGTAGATGGGTGTCAGTACCCTTGCCCGTCATGTATCCAGTCTGGTCGCCATGTATTAGGGATAGAATGACCGAGTTGAGTCTGGTTGAGAGGATCTTAGTGGTTATTTTAGTGTTTACATTTAGTAGCCAGATGGGACGATATGAAGCACAGGACGTAGGGTCTTTATTGGGTTTTGGTATAACCACAATAACCGCCTCCGCCATAGAGGGAGGAAGACAGCCCTCCTCCAACATAGTCAGAAGCAGGCCGTGGAACTTAGGGACAAGGAGCTCACTATTAGCCTTCGGCTGGAAGTCTGTCAGGACCCGGAGTTTTGGCCGACTGAAGTGCGGCTACTGCTACCTGCACCTCCTTGATTGTGATTGGAGCGTCTAATGTAGTGCGGGCCTCAGCTGAGAGTTGTGGAAAGTCTATTTGATCCAAGAAATGGTGCAGGCTGTCTGACATGTTTGTTAAAAAAATTAATAATTCAAAGCTTTACAACCCCTTTAACTCTGTCAGGATGCACAGGTATGTTTTGCACTTATACGACAGATTGATTAAAATACTTTCAGTGGTATATTTAACAGACCAAAGGGGAGAAAATAAGAGTTCATTCTTAGGGTTTACAAGCACTTTAACCTCCCTGGCGGTCTTCCCGAGACTGACACGGGGTTAGATTTTCTTGCTACTATCGGTAACCCCGTGTCAGTCACGGGCTTGCCTCGCTAGATCCACAGGCACTTTTTACTTACCTTGTCCCTGGATCCAGCGATGCCACCGCGCTGTGTGAGCGAGCGGGACCTCGCTCGATTCACATAGTGCCTCCGTGTGACGCCGATCTCCGTTCCCTGCGACGTTACGACGCACGGGGACGGAGAACGGCGCCAAATTCAAAAAGGTAAACAAACACTATACACACAGTATACTGTAATCTTATAGATTACAGTACTGTATGTAAAAAAAACACACCCCCCCCTGTCCCTAGTGGTCTGCCCAGTGTCCTGCATGTCATTTTATATAATAAAAACCTTTTTTTCTCCCTGCAAACTGTAGATTGTCCATAGCAACCAAAAGTGTCCCTTTATGTCAAAAATAGTTTTAGATCAGCTAAAAAACAGCGATAATAAATTATAATCACTTGCAGAATTGTGCGATAGCGATTTGTGGGGAAATTCGTCATAAAAAAATAAAAGTAATGACAGCGACAATTCTGCAACTGAGCAAATTTCAGTGATTTTGATTTGATTACATTATTGAATAATTTTTATTATAATTATATTATTATTTGTTATAATTATTTATAATTATTTATTATATTATAATTTATAATTTTGTTTTTAAAAAAATGTAATACACGGGATGCCTATTAGAATCTTGTTTGGTCAGATTTAAGTGAGTTATTTCTAAAAATTACAGACCTACAATATAAAACGCCAAATTTCCTTGCAAATAATGGTACCGCTTTTAGCATGTTTTTTCTGAAAGAATCATACCGCCAGGGAGGTTAAAGTGGAACTAAACCCTCTTATCGTTTTCAGCCAAGGGAGCTGCCATCTTGGCCTCTATTTAATCTTCAACTTCCATGATGCTGCACATGTGATCAGTGATGACACCAGCCATTGGATAGTTTGACAGTTTGGTCGAGAGCACAACCAATGGGAATGTTACATTTCTGGCAAGTAACTATTTTTTTAAACTGTTAAATGAATGGGTTTACTTCTGCTTTAATCTGAGTTTTGGCTAATCCAATGAAACAAGGATCCAGAGTACCTCACAAGACAACTAGGAGAGGACTTTTTGAAGTGGGTAATGTGCTCTTTCTCTCCCTGCTTTCAATGTTTCATAGAATCTGACTAGTAACTGGGATAAACTCTGTTCTACAAAGATTTTTATTATCATTTTGTTTTCTGTGTATAGAGATAGGATCCTGGAGTGAATAGCCCTCCTGCACCATAAATAGGGGTTGAAAGCAGAACTAAACTCTCTCATTCAACACTGACTGTTTTTAATCCTCATGCTGCTAGCATTACTAAATAGATATGAAATTACAACATATTCATTTGTTTACATTTTTTTTTCTTTTACATTTCTTCAGTTACTTCCTTGTTTCTGACCTAGATAAATGATGTCACACATCCCAGGAGTCTTCAGGGGAGGAAGAAGGGTTTCTCAGCTAAGCATGCCGGCATACAAATATACATGTGGCGCTAATTCTGAGACAGATTCTATGATACTCCTGATGTCTTGCTATATGAGTCCACTGATTCAGGGCCAGCCTTTTACAGGCCAGGAGAGATTACAGAGCGGCAGAGACAGCTCCCCCTTGTTTGACCAGCGTGATGAATGCCTTACTGAGCGATTATGAACAGATATATCCTTCATTGTTATCCTAAATGTAAGTTACTATGTGATTTCTTTAAAATACACACTTAACCACTTAACCCCCAGACCATATTGCTGCCCAAAGACCAGAGCACTTTTTGCGATTCGGCACTGCGTCGCTTTAACTGACAATTGCGTGGTCGTGCGACGTGGCTCCCCTTTAGTTTTTGCGCTATAAACAAAAATAAAGCGACAATTTTGAAAAAAAATAATATTTTTTACTTTTTGCTATAATAAATATCCCCCAAAAATATATAAAAAAACATTTTTTTTCCTCAGTTTAGGCCGATACGTATTATTCTACATATTTTTCGTAAAAAAAAATCGCAATAAGCGTTTATTGATTGGTTTGCGCAAAAGTTATAGCGTTTACAAAATAGGGGGTATTTTTATGGCATTTTTATAAAAAATTTTTTTTTACTAGTAATGGCGGCGATCAGCGATTTTTTTTTTCGGTACTGCGACATTATGGCGGACACTTCGGACACTTTTGACACATTTTTGGGACCATTGGCATTTTTATAGCGATCAGTGCTATAAAAATGCATTGGATTACTATAAAAATGCCACCGGCAGTGAAGGGGTTAACACTAGGGGGCGGGGAAGGGGTTAAGTATGGTCCCTGGGTGTGTTCTAACTGTAGGGGGGGGGGTGGCCTCACTAGGGGAAATGACTGATCTTCTGTTCATATATTGTATGAACAGAAGATCAGCATTTCTCCCCCTGACAGGACCGGGAGCTGTGTGTTTACACACACAGCTCCCGGTCCCCGCTCTGTAACGAGCGATCGCGTGTGCCCGGCGGTGATCGTGGCGTAGAGCTACGGGCTCTCACGCAGGGGAGCCGACTTGCCGCCGTAAAACGATGGTGGGCAGTCGGCAAGCAGTTAACAAGCATGCCTGCTTGTTAAGTGGTGGCTAGAAATGTTAGAGGTTGTTTTTCAAGGTGATTTCTCAGCAAAAAAGTATAGAGACATGGATGGATGGGTGAGTTTGCTTTTAGTATTCAAAATGGTGTTAAATAGTGATTTAAAGGGGTTGTAAAGGTAATAGTTTTTTCACCTTAATGCATTCTATGCGTTAAGGTGAAAAAAATTCTGACTATACCGCCCCCCCGGCCCCCGTTATACTTACCTGACCCCTTGAAAGTCCCGCGCTCGGCCCCGACATCCCCTTCGCCGCTCAGCCTGGCCGTTGATTGGCTAGAGCGGATGGATTGAAAGCAGCGCAGCCATTGGCTGGCGCTGCTGTCAATCACATCCAATGACGCAGCGCGCCGAGGGGCGGGGCCAAGTGATACAGGGAGAGCGCCCGCAAGGACTCCACACAATGAGAGCTCGCTCGCATGAATGTGTGGAGTTCTTGCGGGGAGGACCAGTGACAGCCGCCGAGGGACCCCAGAAGACCAGGATCAGGGCCACTCTGTGCAAAACAGGGTGGAACAGTGGAGGTAAGTATAACATGTTTTTTATTTTTTTTCTTTACATACCCTTTGAGTTTGTGGTGCTCAGATACAGTTTAGTTCCACTAAATAATATTTGTGAACAGAGAGAGATTTTAATACAGAAGAGACATACAATGAAATGATTTACTAAAAATGGAGCCTGCAAAATCTGGTGCAGATCTGCACAGAAACCAATCACCTTCCAGGTTTTATTGTCAAAGCTTAATTGGACAAGGTGAAGTTAGAAGCCGATTGACTACTATGCACAGCTGCACCAGATTTTAGTAAATCTCCCACGTGTCTCTTCCGCATTAAAGCTCCTTACATGTCTGCCTGGGTCCGAAAGCTTGAATCAGCAATCACTTCATTACAGCAGAAAGCAACGTTTCAGAGCCACGCAGGACCCCTTCATCAGTCATCTGGGTCACATGCCTGATGAAGGGTTCCTGCGTGGCTCCGAAACTTTGCTTTCTGCTGTAACAATGTGATCACTGTTAACCCCCCTGGCGGTATTCCCGAATCTGACTCGGGGTTAGATTTTTGTGCTAGGATCGGTAACCCCGAGTCAGACTCGGGCTTGCCTCGCTGGATCCACAGGCATTGTTTACTTACCTTGTCCCTGGATCAAGCGATGCCACCGCGCTGTGTGAGCGAGCGGGACCTCGCTCGATTCACACAGCGTCCTCCTGTGCCGCCGATCTCCGTTTCCTGCGACGTTACGACGCACGGGAGCGGAGAACGGCGCCAAATTCAAAAACGTAAACAAACACATTACATACAGTATACTGTAATCTTATAGATTACAGTACTGTATGTAAAAAATACACACACCCCTTGTCCCTAGTGGTCTGCCCAGTGCCCTGCATGTACTTTTATATAATAAAAACGTTTCTTTCTGCCTGCAAACTGTAGATTGTCCATAGCAACCAAAAGTGTCTTTTTATGTCAAAAATGGTTTTTGAGCAGCTAGAAAACAGCGATAATAAATTATAATCACTTGCAGAATTGTGCGATATCGATTTGTGGGGAAATTCGTCATAAAAAAATAAAAGTAATGACAGCGACAATTCTGCAACTGAGCAAATTTCAGTGATTTTGAGTTCATTACATTATTGAATAATTCTTATTATAATTATATTATTATTTGTTATAATTATTTATAATTATTTATTATATTATAATTTATAATTTTGCTTTTAAAAAAATTTCATACCCGGGATGCCTACTAGACTCTTGTTTGGACAGATTTAAGTGAGTTATTCCTAAGAATTACAGGCCTACAGTATAAAACACCAAATTTCCTTGCAAATAATGGTACCGCTTTCAGCACCTTTTTTCTGAAAGAATCATACCGCCAGGGAGGTTAAAAGCTTTTGGAGATCTATGGTAGTAATGTTTACGCGGCCCGGTCAATGAAAACAACTGAAGATCAGAACCCAGAATTTCTGCTCAGCAGAGAAGATGTCAGCAATTAGTGAGGGAGCGCCTGAAAACTGCATTGTTGATGCGGAGGTGCGCACAGTTCCACTTTAGGATTATCAGATTACTTACCAAATGGATTGGGATGGCCTGGGAAAGAACATATATATAAGGAGTGGCATAGGGTGTTTCATATAAGCCCAATTCTTTATACTGAATTCTTTATACTGATTCTTTGTGCTGTTTCTCTGTGATAAGCAAAATAAATGTGCCAAAGCCATAGTGCAGTGAAATCCTGCGCTCTCTTACAAATTTCCTCCCATTTGTACCGTGAAATACTTGCAAGTGAAAACATTTTCTCTAATAACAACATAAACATGGGGATTTTTATCCCAATCTTCTATTATGAGGAATGAAAGCTTGTACCTCTGGCTTAAGAACTGATGTAAAGTACACCGCTTATTATGGACATACTAGAACTCTTTGGACACTCCGAAAATGTTTATTCTACTTTTTTCATACATTCCATATTTGATTACAGATTTTCATTTATATATTAACCACTTGCTTACTGGGCACTTAATCCTCCCTTCTGCCCAGTTCAATTTTCAGCTTTCAGCGCTCTCACACTTTGAGTGAAAATTGTGTGATCATACAACACTGTACCTAAATGAAAATTTTACCATTTTTTCCCCACAAACAGAGCTTTCTTTTGGTAGTATTTGATCACCTCTGTTTTTTTTTTTTTTTTGTTAAAAAAATTAAAAAAGCCTGAAAAGTTTGAAAAAACATACAAAACAGTTTTATATTTTGTTATAATATTTTGCAAACAAGTAATATTTCTCCTTCATGATGTACACTGATGAGGCTGCACTGATGGGCATTGATAGGCTCCACTGATGAGCACCAATAGGCTGCATTGATGGGCACTGATAAGGTGGCACTGTTGGGCACTGATAAGGCAACACTGATGGATACTGATAGGTGGCACAGGTGGGCACTGAAATATGGCACTGATAGGCATTGATAGGTGGCACTGAAAGGCACTAATAGGTGGCACTGATAGGTGGCACTGGTAGCTGGCACTGATAGGTGGCAGTAATGGGCACTGATTTGTGGCAGTGATGGACAGTGATGGGCACTGGTAGGTGACACTGATAGGCAGCACTGTTAGGTGGCACTGATGAGACATTGATTGGCACCACTGGTGGGCCTTGATAGGTGGCACTCATGGGCATTGATAGGTGGCACTGATTGGTGGCACTGATATACACTGGTGGGCACAGATTGGTGGCACTGATATGCACTGTGAGCACTGGTGGGCACAGATGAAGTGGCTTGCCTCGTCTTCTTCGGGACTGATGTCCCTCACACAGAAGCCGGCGATCGGCTTTTTTTCCTCCTCACGCTGTTAGCACGAGGAAAAAAAAGAACGATTACCGACTTTCTACCACTCTTCTGTTTACATCATGTGATCAGCTGTCATTGGCTGTCATTGGCTACCGGCAAAAAAAGGATTACCGATCTTCTACCGATCTTCTGTTTACATCACTGACAGCTGATCACGTGGTAAGTGGCCAGGATCTGATTTGTATCGTAGTGCAGACTTCTGGGAAAATCAGTGAGCCACTCACACAAGCAGGAAATTATGTTTCTGGGGGGGGGGGGGGGGGGCGTTCTGTACACATTCAGTGCATAGAATAGCTCCAGGTAGCCATATTGCATTGCACAGAAATACAGCTGCAGATTAAAAAAGGAAAGGTAATGAAAAGATTGAAAAGGAAAGGTAATGTTTAATAACATTCAATTACAATATGGCTTATGTCACAACTGTATATGTTATATATTTTATTTGTATTTGCTAACGGAAATTGAGTCACCCTTTAAGGGGAAACTATAATATATTTGAGCAAGTACACCATTTGTTATTTTATTAACATGTGATTGAAATACATTTGTGATTCAAATTTCATATTTTGTACTTACTTGTAGGGATATATTTTATCTATTGTATTTTATATACATATGTCTAATGCTCTTTTTAATGATTGGCCTGTGTATTCTGGAATATGATTAGAATATTTGCCTTATAAATTATAAGCTTAACTATCTTTTTATATAGTCTATTAGTTTTGATCAAATCAAACCTGACCCATACGTTTGCGCGGAGAGACAGGACAGGAGCAGTGAAGTATAGTCACTATGTGCTCCTGTATGCCTGTTCTAATGAAAAACAAACATGGCTTCCCCCATGAAATGTACAGAAAAAAAAAAACATTAATTAATAAGGTCGTTTAAATGAAGATGATCACGTTTATGTATATTTTATGACTGTCTTTTTCCTACTGGAATAAAGACTCACAAACTGGCACATGCCTCAAATGCTGTCAGATAAGCAGTGCAGGTGGTGTCAGTCTGGATGTTAGGAGCAGCTGTACATAAAGGTATACAGATGTTACAGTAAAACAACTGCTCTCTCAAAGGCATGAAAGCCCCCAAAGGATGGATCTCAATTTTGAACAATATATAGCATGTTTAAATTCTTTAAACTTGTATGAGGCATAGATTTTTTTATATACATTTTAGTAAAAAAATCTTGTTTGCCGCATCCTTGCTGCAGTGTCCAGCAAAACATCTTTTCCATGTGCATGTTATAGAATTGCATTTAAAATGTGCCCCAGTGCATGAAATACAAATAGATATAAATGTCGTTTAGTGGAAAGCTGCTTTGGAAATATGTCCCTCTGCATGATTAATTGTGCAGGATTTGAAGCCTTCTAAGCTCACTGTGCATATTGAAAACATTTATAAAGTTGGTGTATTTTGATTTGGATCACCAAACCTCATGCTGCCGTTGTCCATGTAACAAGTTCAAAATAGGTGATGTTTATTAAGAGATTTTGGGGGTTATCCACAAAAGGGATACGCCGGCGTATCTACTGATACGCCGTCGTATCCCTGTTTCTATCTATGGAACTGATCCACAGAATCAGTTTACCATAGATGGGCAGAAGATCCGACATGTGTAATTGAATTACACTGTCGGATCTTAAGGATGCAATTCTAGGCCGGCCGCTAGGTGGCGAGGCCATTGCGGCCGGCCTAGAATATGCAAATGAACACTTACGGCGATCCACGAACGTTCCGACGGGCCCGCCACCGGAACGTTACGTCGTTTACGTCGAGTTACGCCGTGTAAAAATAGGGCTGAGTCCTATTTGACTAAGCCCTATTAAGTATGGCCGTCGTTCCCGCGTCGAAATTTTAAACTCTATGTCGTTTGCGTAAGACGTCCGTGAATGGCGCTGGACGCCATTTACGTTAACGTCTAAGCAAATGACGTCAGAGCGACGTCTGTTAGCGCAATGCACGTCGGGTAAGTTACCCGACGGAGCATGCGCAGTACGTCCGGCGCGGGAGCGCGCCTAATTTAAATGGGACTCGCCCCATTAGATTCGGCACGCCTTGCGCCGGACACATTTAAGTTACACCGCCGCAAATTTCAAGGTAAGTGCTTTGTGGATCGGGCACTTAGGTAGAAATTTTGCGTCGGTGTAACTTAAATCGGAAGATTTAAGTTACGCAGGATATTTGTGGATCTGGCCCAATATTTCTATTTGTTCAGAGGTGATAGCTGTTCACTTACAGTTGTTAGACCAATAACTTTCACATACATAATATAATTTCCATTGTTATGGACAAGTTGTTAGGGAAAGTGTCGCCATAAAAAAAATAGAATAAGCTTGTACAGCAACAGTTCCCAGTCCTACCACTCGGTAACAGGACTATACTTATTAAGGGGAGGGAGGGTTATTTTTAAATGTTGTTATAAAATGTTTCAAAGGTAAGTTGAAAATTAAAGGGGTTGTAAATGTTCGTGTTTTTTCATCCTATGCATTAATGTGAAAAAACACCTCGCTGTCACGGGCCCCCCAGCCCCCCCCCCATTTCACTTACCTGAGCCCATTCACCTTCTGTGTGCATCCCCCGGCATCCTCTTCTCCACAAAGTCTCGGCGTTGATTGGATAGATTGATAGCAGTGCAGCTATTGGCTCCCGCTGCTGTCAATCAAATCCAATGACTCGGCCGCCGGGGAGTGGAACTGAGTCATTTATTCTGCGTCTATGGACGCCGAGTGTATGACAGGGAGCACGCCCACAAGCTAACCCCATCGGGAGAGAGCTTCCCAGAGGGGGGTAGCTATTGCGGGAAGGAGCCGAGATAGCCACTGAGGGACCCCAGAACAGGAGGATCGGGGCCACTTTGTGGATCGGGGCCACACAGTGGAGGTGTATGACAGAAGTATGACATGTTGGTTATTTAAAAAAATAAAATAAATAAACCTTTACAATCACTTTAATTTAGGTTTAGTGCATTTAACAATACAGGACCAGCTTGTAAAAAAAAAAAACACTAGTTTCACCATTCTTGTATCCCTGTACTAATGATCCCTATGTAGTTGCTTAAAGTAATGAAAGATTTTGGGTACATAATGGGTGATCACGGTATGCCCAAATATTGTCCAAATTTCCCATTGACTAGCTTAGCACAAGCAGAGGTGAACTGATTTCCTGCATGGATGAATATAAAGTCTTCTTTGCAAAATTGCAACCAGGGTGCCTTTGATACACAGATGGTATAGAGTGCTCCAAGAATTCTCCTTTCTTGATTATATGATTCACTCAGACAAGATAAGTAAAAAACATGGATATCCTTTGCAAGAGGAGTTCATTTTTTGTGTGGCTCCAAAGGAATCCCTCACAGGAAGTAGAGAAAAATCTCAGCCATCGCACACCGTAAAAGCCTCACACATAGTAGGTGATAGCACCCTCAGCCTAAATCCATCCACGCCATGACATGTCTCGCCAAATCCATCTCCACCCATCTCAAGTGGTTATAATAATGAAGGGTAACCCTCCCAATTATAAGTCAGTTTGAGAAAGGATGTGGTAAAACTTACAGAATTTTCAAATATCTTCAAAGACATTTTCTAAAATCCTTGGATCATATACTATATAGATTATCTAGAGGGATTTTTTTTCTCCATAAAACTGTAGCAATGCTTTGAGTTTCAGCTATTATATGATGCTACGGAAACTGGTGTTACAGGTACACAACATGATCATGGTATAGTGTCATAAAGTAGGAGTGTGGTATGTAACCCTCTCCTATAGCAGGGAAGGGAACTGGTGATTGCGGCTCGTACAGTGGAGCAGTTAGCCTGGCACAATAAATCAGCCATATTTGCTGAGAATCCCAGTTCATACAATTGCCAGTTGCTGTGGGCTATGTATAAATGTACTGTTAAATACAAGGAATACAAGGAGATATAACCTAAATGGCAAGTCTTTCCTTCACATTAGCGCCTATGTGAACAGTACAAAAAAATATAATTACTGTATAACAATCTTATCCGAAATCGGGAAAAACAAAACATTACTTTTGATTTGCGATGGGAACAAAATATGCATATCAAACCAATTTAAAGTTCTGCACTTGCTGTTTGCAATCCCCTTCCTCAATATTAGTTGTATAAATATCCTTTCTGGACATTAACTATCACTCAAATACAGAGCAAAAAGTAAAAAATTCATAACACCATCACCACAAATTAAATCCAAATAAAAAAATGATTATATTCATATGAAATAAATAAATGAAATGCATATCAAATACATAAAATAAAGTAAACAATATATATAAATCCATATACTTTATTGATAAGACACATATTATTGTGCAAATATGTGTATCTACAGGCTCAGTGGTAGAAAGTGCTACTGCTTAACAACAAAATTCATATAAATCATACAAAAAAATACATGCACACATAAACAAGTCCATGCACCCAGTTAAAACAAAATGCTAGTACTTTACTCAACTCCTGATGAAGTTCGGTGTGAAAAAATGCGTTAGAAAGGGCAATGTGAAGTGTCCATGGGTACTGGACCTTGAAATTACTTGGACACTATTTTTATGTACAGACTTAGAGCCGGTTCACACTGGGGCAGCACAACTTGCCAAGCGACTCGGCAAGGCAAACTGCCCACGACTTCAGAGGTGACTTGCAAAATGACTTCTGTTTTGAAGTCAATGCAAGTTGCCCTGAAGTCATCCCAAAGTAGTACAGGAACCTTTTTCTAAGTCGGAGCGACTTGAGTCGCTCCTATTAGAACGGTTCCATTGTACAGAACGGAGCGCGACTTGTCAGGTGGCTAAGTCGCCTGACGAGTCGCGCCTGCGTGAACCGGCTCTTCCTGTATATGGTTTATATGATTTTTTTGTTATGCAGTAGTGATTTTCACTTTTCAAATTGGAGAAAATTGTGGTGGGAGGGTTATGTGTTTTATTTACCTTGTTGGTAAGTGCTGTATTACCTCAAGGCTAATTTACTTAACAATTTGAGAAACTTGAGAAATGTGTGCATATTTTCTTTAATGTTCTAATCATGTGAAAAGCAAATTCCTGTTCACTTTAAACACCCAATCACGTTAAGAGGCTGTTAACTTCTTTGAATCAACAAAGTGCATTTTCACACAGATTATTGAGTAAAGATTCTCAACTCCTAGAGTAAACCAGCCTCCTTTCTGAAGAAGCTTTATTCTGCGTACACACGATAGGTTAAACCGATGAGAATGGTCTGATGGACCGTTTTCATCGGTCAAAACCGATCGTGTGTGGGCGCCATAGGTTATTTAACCATCGGTTAAAAAAAGCAAACTTGCTTTAAATTTAACCGATGGATTCCTAACCGATAGGTCAAAACCGATCGTTAGTAGGCACAACCATCGGTTAAAAATCCACGCATGCTCAGAATCAAGTCGACGCATGCTTGGAAGCATTGAACTTCGTTTTTTTCAGCACGCCGTTGTGTTTTACGTCACCGCGTTCTGACACGATCGGTTTTTTAACTGATGGTGTGTAGGCGCGACGGACCATCAGCCAGCTTCATTGGTTAACCGATGAAAACGGTCCATCGAGCCGTTCTCATCGGATGGACTGATCGTGTGTACGCGGCATTACTGTGCTTTTAGGTGAATACAGTGAAGCTGCATTCACTTCAATCATGTGAACGTCTTATTTTTTTGATTTATGTATTATTTCTATTGTACATGATTTGATGTTCAATATGCATTCACCTTATTCAGCAATCTGATTCAATTCTTAACTCTTTTTGTAAATCAGAGCCAGATTTTAGCGCTGAATTGGCTGCCTGACAGTAAATCCATTATAATATAACCTTTTATTTTTACCATGATATAAACAAGAAATAGGTGGAGAAAAATACAGCAGCAAACTATGTAAGGAATGTAGAACAAGGTAGGCAAACCTGGGTGGCTTATGTTCTTGTCTTGGACAACAGATGGTATAAGGGAGTTTCTCCCCCACTTGTAGTGATATTTTTACCTAGTTCATCCTAGTGTCCCCATGTGGCTTCAGAATTCACCAGTGTATGACTAGCAGCTGTCACCAGACAAAGTCTTACAGCTGCCTGGAGCAGGGGACTCAGATTACTAACACAAACATGAAAATGTAGCCATGGTACAGGATATAGGGCATCACTGGCTTATTAACAGATATGCTAACAGCTACAATTTATACCCTTTTTTGTAGTATTAAATTATGAAATGTGTGTGCATGAAACTGCAAAGCTAATACAAATATTTTAATACCTTGTACACATGCGTAAATGATCTTCCCCAAACTCGCTCAGCAGTTTCTGCAAAAGATCTGTTCTTCAGGTCACTCCAATTCTCTTGATAGTGAACATGGCCATACAAAAAAATCTTATTTAACCACTTGACAACCAGGCAAATTCTGGCACTTTGCTCCTACATGTAAAAATCATCATTTTTTTGCTATAAAATTACACAGAACCCCCAAACATTATATATATATATATATATATATATATATATATATATATATTAGCAGAGACCCTAGAGAATACAATGGCGGTCATTGCAACTTTTTATCTCGCACGGTATTTGCGCAGCAATTTTTCATGCTTAAAAAAAAAACAGTAAAGTTAGCCCAATTATTTTGCATAATGTGAAAGATGAAGTTACGATGAGTAAATAGATAACTAACATGTCACACTTCAAAATTGCACACGCTCGTGGAATGGCGCCAAACTTCAGTACTTAAAAAACGCCATAGGCGACGCTTACTTTTTTTTTACTGGTTACATTATTTGAGTTACAGAGGAGGTCTAAGGCTAGAATTATTGCTCTTGCTCTAACGTACATGTGACACCTCACATGTGTGGTTTAAACACCGTTTTTATATGTGGGCGGGATTTACCTATGCGTTCGCTTCTGCGTGCGAGCACACGGGGACAGGGGAACTTAATTTTACTTAAACATTTTTATTTTGACACTTTAAAAAAAAATGTTAATTTTACTTAAATTCTTTTATTTTGACACTTTAAAAAAAAACAATTTTGATCACTTTTATTCCTATTACTAGGAATTTAAACATCCCTTTTTTTGAATGTAGAGGCCAGGCGTGACGTCATAACATCGCGCCCGCCCTCCGATGATCATAGAGACTCTGGCGACCATCTGGTCTGCCGGAAATCTCTATGGTCAAGAATCGGGGCCGGCGGATCCGTTCTCCAGCTCGCTGATCGCTCAGGTGAGTCAGTAGAAGCACCGGTGGGCGGCGGGTTGGGAGAGGACATCCCATCTCGCCGCCCGTAAGAACGATCAAGCGGTGGAACAGCCGCTATGATCGTTCTTATGGTGTAGGGAATCACTGGCTGAAAACGGCAATATCTGAATGATGCCTGTAGCTGCAGGCATCATTCAGATATACTACCACAAAGCCAAGGATGTCTTTAGACATTGGGCAAGTGGTTAATAGAAGTAATTTTTTGTATCAGCATACAGCACATTAATAGCTCTTTGCATTCAAGGAACTCAAGGAAACACTTTAATACGTCAGTAAAAAAGAGAAAATTAAAAATTGGTTGGTGTGGATTGCTGTATCTTGAACCTCAGAAATTGAGTTATTCTGGCACTTAATGAGTCACATTGTAATGTGAAGGTTTTAATTTTGCACAGTGTCTGCTGTAACCAATAAGACACTTTTTAATGTTTTTATTTAGACAATAGTAAAAGCAAGAATAAAGCAAACTGCTAGCAGTGAATTATCTTTAAACAACTTGCCGTGGCTGTGTGAATCGCCATCATTGTACGTCGGGCACTTTAAGAAGCTGTAGGGGACGTGCTCAGGTGTGCGCATGCGGCACAGCGCTGGAGCAGATGCACATGGCCGCGATGTCCGCCGCCCATCCGCGATTCAGAGAGCCAAAATGGGGATCTGTCAATGTAAACAGACAGATCCCCGTTCTGACAGGGAAGTAGAGAGAGATCTGCTGTTCCTAGTTATTAGGAACAGTGATCGCTCTGCTCCTTCAGTCAGTACACTTTCCCCACAATTAGAAACACCTCCCTAGGGAACACTTAACCCCTTGATCACCCCCTAGTGTTAACCCCTTCTCTATCAGTGACATTTATACAGTAATCAGTGGCTGATTTTTTATCTCTGATTACCGTATAAATGTCAATGGTCCCAAAAAAGTGTCAAAAGTGTCCGATCTGTCCACCGCAATGTCGCAGTCCCGCTAAAAATCGCAGATTACCGCCATTGCTAGTAAAAAATAAATAAATAATAAAAATGCCATAAATCTCTCCCCTATTTTGTAGACGCTAAAACTTTTGCGCAAACCAATCAATATATGCTTATTGCAAATTTTTTTACCAAAAACATTTAGAAGAATACATATTTGCCTATACCGATGAAAACATTTTATTTTTATTTTTTTAATTGTGGATATTTATTATAGCAAAAAGTTAAAAATATTGGGCCAGATCCACAGACGAAGTACGCCGGCGTATCTACTGATACGCCGGCGTACTTTCAAATTCCCCACGTCGTATCTTTAGTTTGAATCCTCAAACCAAGATACAACGGCATCTGGGTAAGATCCGACAGGCGTACGGCTTCGTACGTCTTCGGATCTTAGATGCAATACTTCGGCGCCCGCTGGGTGGAATTTGCATCGTTTTCCGCGTCGGGTATGCAAATTTGTGATTTACGAAGATCCACGAACGTACGCGCGGCCATCACATTTTCTAACGTCGTCTGTAGTCGGCTTTTTCCGGCGTATAGTTAAAGCTGGTATTTTGCGGCATATAGATAGACTTGCCATGTTAAGTATGGCCGTCATTCCCGCGTCGAAATTTGAATTTTTTTTTTTGCGTAAGTCGTCCGTGAATAGGGATGGACGTAACTCACGTCTAAGTTCAAAAAATTACGTGTTTGCGACATCATTTCGCGCAAAGCACGGCGGGAAATTTCTGGACGACGCATGCGCAGTTCATTCGGCGCGGGGACGCGCTTCATTTAAATGAAACCCGCCCCCAACCCGCCCAATTTGAAATCCACCACCAGAAATACACTACGCCGCCGTAACTTACGGCGCAAACTCGCTGAGGATTCGAATATACGCCAGGTAAGGTACGGCGGCGTAGTGTATCTCTGATATGCTGCGCCGATCGCAATGTATGTGGATCTGGCCCATTGTATTTTTTTTTAAATGTTCGCCTTTTTTTGTTTATAGCGCCAAAAAAAAAAAAACGCAGAGGTGATTAAATACTACCAAAAGAAATCTCTATTTGTGTGAAAAAAAGGACGTCAAATTTGTTTGGCTTTGCATGACCGCCCAATTGTTAGTTAAAACGGCGCAGTGCTGTATCGCAAAAAATTGCCTGGTCATTAAGGGGGCAAATCCTTCTGGTCCTTACAGTAAATTAAAATCTGCTTAATAGCTATAGATATTACAAAAAAAAATCACAAATCCACTTATTCTTCCATTCAACATGTATGTAACAATACAGAGTGCACTCTTCTGTAGCAACAATTAACCAACTCAGTACCATCATGTTTCTCCCTCATCATTGCCAAGCCATTTATTAGTTTTCAGCACTGTGGTACTTTGACTGACAATTACTCAGTTATGCAGCACCGTACCCAAAATATCCGTGTATTATGACAGCGGGGGAGTAGACCCACTGTCAGAATACAATAGCACAGTGAGCCATCTCAAATGTGTGGATGGGGGAATCGATTCGAACTGAACCATGTATGGCCAGATTTATACCTAGAGGGTGTAGTGTTAAAATGGACCTGAACTAAAGCAAATGCTATGTTATAAGGAACCTTTGGAAATGTCAATTGCATCTAAGTAAAAACTTGATAAAGGTACCTTTTATCTAAAATTCTTCATAAAAAACAGCAGTGTACTTCCTGGTGACTGGGTGTTCAAAGGGAACACAGGTTCACTTGGCTAGGGCTAGGTGCAAATTTAATTCACAGTAATTGATTGCAGGTAATCAGGATTGCCATCCTACTAAATTTGAATTCAAATAGACACAAATCATTCTTTTAGATTGAAGAATAAAATACAATGATAATGTTAATTTAGAGATTTTAATTATGCAGTTGTTTATTGGGAGCATCTTGTTGGACACAAGCAGGGTGTTAGCTGATTGGATCATGTATACTTAGAACTCTCAGTAATGCTAAAGACTTTGAACCTGAGTGAATAAGCTAAACTGGCAAATTTATAATTCACCACAAGAGGGCTCTATAGCAGCTTTTATCACATGCTCAGAACTCTGTCTTACTACTTCTTTGCTTAAACGTCTGCTGTGTATATACTGTATACAGTATTTAGTAATATAGAAATCGTATTGATTAAACCTATCACCCAATAATGAATTTTACTTCACTAAATTTATTCCAAGTAAAATTTTAATTTGTTACTGTGATTAATTCCAACCAATGCCTTACAGTGTTTCTAGAATACGGGATGTAGCATTCTTGTGTAATTATGTGCGCTAAGCTGGGTCATTGATTTGAATGGTAAATGTACAAAAATGCATGTGTCATTCCTTTCTGTGCATCTTTAGACCTGAACAATAGAAAATCTGTGTTCTTAAGCATCTCTTCTAGCAAATCAAATAACACATTAACAAAAATACATGTTGACATGCTTGTGCATTAAAAACATGCATTTATTAGGATAAGTAGGAGCATTCAGTGATGTGTGGCATAAAGAATGGCTACTACATACACATAGATGCAATAAACTCTTTAACCACTTAAGGACCTTGGCTGTTTTTCAGATTCAGCGTTTACAAGACTAAAACATTTTTTTTTGATAGTAAATTACTTAAAACCCGCAAACATTATATATATATATTCTAACACCCTAGAGAATAAAATGGCGGTCATTGCAATACTTTTTGTCACACCGTATTTGCGCAGCGGTCTTACAAGCACACTTTTTTTGGAAAAAAATCACTTTTTTGAATTAAAAAATAAGACAACGGTAAAGTTAGCCCAATTTTTTTATATATTGTGAAAGAAAATGTTACGCCGAGTAAAATGATACTCAACATGTCACGCTTCAAAATTGCGCCCTCTCGTGGAATGGCGTCAAACTTTTACCCTTAAAAATCTCCATAGGCGACGTTTAAAAAATTCTATAGGTTGCATCTTTTGAGCTACAGGAGGTCTATGGCTAGAATTATTGCTCTTGCTCTAACGATTGCGGTGATACCTCACTTGTGTGGTTTGAACACCGTTTTCATATGCGGGCGCTACTCACGTATGCGTTCGCTTCTGCGCGTGAGCTCGTTGGGACGGGGCTTTTTAAATTATTTGTTTTTCTTATTTATTTTTATTTATTTTATTGTAATGTAAACATCCCTTGTAATAGAAAAAAGCATGACAGGTCCTCTTAAATATGAGATCTGGGGTCAAAAAGACCTCAGATCTAATATTTAGACTTAAATGCAAAAAAAAAAAAATTTAAAAAATTACATTTAGAAAATATTGCTTTAGGAAACATGGGCGGAAGTGACGTTTTGACGTCACTTCCGCCCTGCTATGCTATGGGGACGAGTGGGGGCCGTCTTGCCCTCACTCATATCACAGCTGAGGAGAGGAAAGGACCCGATCGCCTCCGCCGCTACCGACGGCTCCAGTAAGCGGCGGAAGGCGCGGGAGAGCGGCGGGAGGGGGGGCCCTCTCCCGCCGCCAATAATGGTGAACTTGTGGCGAATATGCCGCAGAGACCACCGTTATCGTTTACAGGACCGCTCACAGTAAAGACAGATATCTTGCTTGTGGCAGCAGCTGCTGCCGTTACCGAGATATCCATCTTTAAAAAAAGGACGTATATGTACATGAGCGGGTCCTTAAGTGGTTAAATGGGGGGAATTTTTTAGGAATAATCTTATGCAAATGTGACCAAATTAGTAAGAAACCTATAATTTATCTTCTAGAGTTATAGTAGTATGTTTATCTCTCTTGTTGCTAGGGATGAGCTTCGGGTTCACGTTGAGCCTGAATGTGACTGCAACCCAGCTTGTCTGCAGTTCAGCAGTTGAGAGAATAAACAAATTGGCCATAGTTTGACCAGTTTACCAGCCCAAACCTATAGCTGATGCTTGAAAACAAAAATCATCCAGAAATCTGTCATTTACTGGTAGTATCACTATGGCCACTAAATGACTGTCTATTTGTAAACCTGGGAAGCATCACTGACAAAATAACTTCATCACCATATTTGATCAATGAAATCACATGGGATCCCCGCTTTTGTGTTTAAAGGAGAAGTACAGCCAAAGCTTGTTTGGCTGTAATTCACCTGTGCAGAACGAGCTGCGCTGCTGTGACCCGTTTTCAGCAGAGAGTGGGCTAATGGCTGAAGTCACAGAGCCGCTCCAGGCTTGACAAAGATCACAACCATATGGTTAGGATCTGAAACCGCACCTGGCTCTGCCTTTCAGCATGCCACTGAGAGCCTGAGCCAGCTCCAGTGAGCACTGACAGTCACCAGCTCCCTGCTCAGGGAGATCTAAGAACTGAGCGATCAGTGGTGTTTATTTGCTCAGTTCTCAGTCTTAGAACCGGCAGGGGACAGATGCAACATCAGACCGATGCTTCATCCACCTAGGTAAGTATGATTATAGGAAAAAAAAGCCTCTTTTAGGGTCTAGCATCTCCAGGGAACTGTCATTTGCAATGGGAGTGGTGGCTAATGAAGCTCAATTGCCACGGTGGGTCATTAATCCAGCAGGTTAACATCATCAGGCCTGACCTGTATCTACATTGCTGGATGGCATGATTGATGATACATTTATTTTGGGCGAACCTATTTTTTTTTTTATTTTATTTTTATAATTGTAAGGAATTTTTTATGAAATATTTATATTTTGTAGATTAATGATTTAAAGGAGAACCATGTATCACTTCCACAATCACCTTGGGAAGGAGGATGCAGATATCTGAGGCCCCCTTATTTTAAAGGTGGCTTTCACATTCTAATAAGTCCCCCCAAGACCCCCCATATTTCTATTGGGGGACAGGATGTGGACATGAGGCTTTTGTCCCCCTCTCTGAATTCCCTTACTTCTTCCCATATTCTTTGTTACTCAGCTTTTAGTCACTAATTAAAGTAGAAGTCCTGTCAAATCTTATTTACATTTAAACCTGTTCCCACCCCCAATCTAAGCCCTATACTAACTACCCTGTAGACTAGTGGAAAGATGTATATACTTACCTATTCCCTGTGTGCTCGTGTCTGATAACCTGATCTCCCCAGTTGCTGGCTTCAGTGAAAAACAACAGGAATGGTTATATTACACTGGATTCCTGTCACCGCCCCTCATGGGTGTCAGGGCAATTTTTACACCTTAAATGCTGGACCCAAAAGGGCATTTGAGCAGTGGCTGCTTTTGGGGGGGCGCAAAAAAAAAAAACACCAATTGCAGCCTCACTGTGCCCATCAATTGCCGCCACTGTGCCCATCAATTGCCACCACTGTGCCCATCAAACGCAGGCATATGCCCATCAAACGCAGCCACTGTGCCATAAAATTGTCGCCACTGTGCCAAAAAATTGTCGCCACTGTGCCATGCCATCAAAACGCAGCCACTGTGCCATGCCATCAAACGCAGCCACTGTGCCCATCAATTTTCGCCACTGTGCCATGCCATCAAACAAAGCCACTGTGCCATCAATTGTTGCCACTGTGCCTATCAATTGTCGCCATTGTGCCATGCCATCAATTGTCGCCACTGTGCCATGCCATTGTCGTCGCTGTGCCCATCAATTGTCGCCACTGTGCCATGCCAAACGCAGCCACTTTGCCATGAATTGTCGCCACTGTGCCATGCCAAACACAGCCACTGTGCCATGTCATTGTCGCCGCTGTGCCATGCCATTGCTGCCACTGTGCCCATCAATTGTCGCCACTGTGCCAAGCCTATGTCGCCACTGTGCCCATCAATTGTCGCCACTGTGCCATGCCAAACACAGCCACTGTGCCATGCCATTGTCGCCACTGTGCCCATCAATTGCCGCCAGTTTGCCCCTAAAATGCTGCCAGTCCCCCCCCCCCTCGCCTGGCACTTACCTTTCTCGTCAGCCATCCTCGGATCGATCCCTCGAAGAAGTCCTGCTCTCGATGTCGCTTCAGCCAATAAGGTTACCGGTAACCAGAACCAGTAAACCTGATTGGCTGAGACGCCTGTCAGTGTTAATCAGGGAACACACACCCCCTGCGTCCCCTGGTTAACTATTTGGAAGCAGATTACAGCCCTCAGGCTGTAATCAGAAAGCCTATCAGAGCCGCTAGCTCTGATAGACACTTCCAAAGCCAACCAGATGCCTTTTTCAGATAGCCGGTGCTCACCAGGGCAGCAGCGACAATACATAGTTTCATGCAATGCATGAATCTATGTATTTTATTTCAGTGGCGGTGCAGGAGCGAGAGGGGGTGGCGCTCCTGCGCCCTCTATGGACACACCGCCACTGCTTTTGAGCAACATGAGCATAAAAAGAAAAGAACAAAGAAAGTGCTTCTATGTGTAACATACCAGTAGTTTATTATACCACAGGATTAAAAACACTTACAGACAATTGGTGTAAAGCAAGCTCATCGTAATCAACATTCCGGCAGGACTCTTTTTATTACTTTTTATTTATTCTTAAAATGTGGTGGCTTATGTGAAATTTAATTGTTAAACCACAAGATGGCAGCGGTTGGTAGCCTCTGTCTTATGCACTTGGCCTTTGTGTTAATTAACCTGTGTTCATTAACCGCTTGTCTAATTATAATGGATCCTTTTCGTTCGGGTCTGTATATATTTGCGTGGTGGAAGTGTGTTGTGCCCCTGATAACGTCATATCTGATTAAATGTGTAAGGTGGGGCCACATACACACACTACTGCGCATAAGCGCCTGAGCGGCCATTTTGATCGTTGGAGTAAGACCGAACTTCAATCCTGGCATTTTTTACATGCCTTTTTTTGCAAGTCTTAACCATGTAAAGGCAATACTTTTTTAATAAATGGAGGTGTTTTACAATATTACACTATGTTGAGCTCAGGTCAGTGAGAGGGGCCTGTCCGGGTACGCTAATCTCACTCTGGCAGGAGTGGCGCAGAGAAGTGTTACGCTTGGGAGCAGGACTGTTTCCCTATCATTGCGCCTGAATTTGCTATTCTCCTTCCTTCCTTCAACTTTACTTTCCTCACCACAAGTTTTATTGTTTTTACCCGGCTGGGTAATAAAGAGCACAGCAAAGAGCACCTGTTGTGGACATTCCTTTATTTCTACTCAGAGGCGTCCCTAGGGGGGGGCCAGAGGGGGCCCTGACCCCCCCAACATCATGCTGTGCCCCACCATGTGCCCCCCCCAAAAAAAAAAAGAGAGCGTCCCCATTCAGCTCTGTGGGGGATTCCTCCCCCTCCCTGTGCTCGCCGACACTGCATAATGCGAGCGCTCACACAACCAGATATTCTAGCCTGGGCCGTGTTTAAGTGTGTGCACTGCAGACAGCAGTACACTGTAATCACTGAATTACATTATCTCCATCCCTTCTCCCCCCATCTGTCTCCCTCCCCCTCTCCTGTTCTTTCAAAACATTCACAATTTACTTTCACTTTCAGTTAGGCAGATAATATACGGTGCAAATTTCTTTCCTGCATCCACAGATTGCAGGAAAGAAAGTTGCATGATTCCCCCATTAACAGACAGTGGTGACAGGGGAATATCCCTCCTGCCCAGCAATTATATTCTCCCGACAAACAGTGATTATCACTAGTGACTATACAGCAACCACTAGTGATAATTATAAGAGAATCTGCTCATTAATTTTTCAAATCTCAGCCAGTTTCTGCTGAACCAGCTGAGATTTAAACTGTCTATGGCTGGTCTTAGCTCTTAGGCAGCCCATACATTGATTAGCACTGTGGAGTGTCGGCTTCCTGGCGTGATTGGGCATGTGGGATTTCAAACACACCCGAGCCCATCTCTATTGGTTGTAGACAGTTGAGCTCCCTGCAGGTTGCTTAGCAGCAGTGGACCCTTCTCCTACATGCTGATCAGGATGCAATCCAGGTGATGCTCTTAGTCAAATCCTAGTCATAAATATCAGTGATTTTATTGATCAAAGCCCACACTTTACAGGCATAGAGCCCACATGGCTGCTGATCATACGGTTGATTATATTTATGTGGTTGTACTCTTGATGCTAATAAATACTGTGTTTATTAGATCTGACTGGGAGCATCACCTGGATCACATGCCGATCAGCATGTCAACAGAGAAGGTTATACAGCATTACTGCTGCTAGGTGACCAGCTGGGGGCTCGGCTCTCTATAACCAATAGTGCCAGCCTTCCCCTGCATGCACCCATAATGTCACCAGCACTAGATCCTAATAGACTGCCGCCGCTGCCAAGGAGACAGATGCCAGACCAGCGCTGTAAATAGCAGGGACAGGACAGCTGGGGATCCCCACTGTGGCAGAACACCAGGGCCCGGTGGCAAGACAACCTTTGCAACCCTGATAGTTCTCCCACTGCTTTGGACCCTTATATTTTCTTGGTGTGCTGGTGACATATATCTCTTGTTTTCTGCCACCCTGGGGGGCCCCAGTATAGTAGGAAGGGAGCTCACTGCAGAACATGTGAAAGGGCCCATAGTGGGATCGTAGTAAAGGGCCCCAGGATATATATATATATATATATATATATATATATATATATATATATATATATATAATTGCATTTTATAGTTGGCCCCCCTACTTTTGTCCCTGTCCCCCCATGTGCCCCCCCTAAATATGAAAGCTGGAGACGCCACTGCTTCTACTAAATGCATCATGCACCCCTAGGAATTCAGAAGAGCCACAAGGTAAATGTGCCACCCAAAACAACCAGCAGCTCCTCCAGGGGTAGTGCTACATAAGGGATACAGGGATGAGAGGGATTTGGGGGAATGTAGAGTTGTGGTTTTGAAGTGTTTTTGTGCACTTTGTTTTGATATTGTATTAACCACTTAAATACTGGGCACTTTCACCCCCTTCCTGCCCAGGCCAATTTTCAGCTTTTAGCGCTGTCACACTTTGAATGACAATTACGCGGTCATGCAAAGCTAGTACCCAAACAACATTTTTACCATTTTTTTTTTTACAGATAGAGCTTTCTTTTGGTGGTATTTAACCCACTGGGTTTTTTATTTTTTGCTAAACAAATGAAAAAAGACTGAAAATGTTGAAAAAAAATAAGTTTCTTTGTTTCTGTTATAAAACTTTGCAAATAAGTACATTTTCTCTGATGTTTTCACTGATGTGCACTGTTGAGGCTGCACTGACGAGGTGACACTGATGAGGTGGCACTGATGGGCATTGATGAGGAGGCACTAATATGCAGCACTAATGTACACTGATAGGCAGCACTGATAGGCACTGAGAGGCAACATTGATATGAAGTACTGATGGGCACTCATAGACAGCACTGATAGGTGGCACTAATGGGCACTGATAGGCGGCAATAATGGGGACTGATACGTGGCACTGATGAGCCCTGATAGGCAGCACTGATAAGGAGGCTTTGACAGTCAGATGGGCACTGATTGGCATCACTGATGGGCACTGATTGACATCACTGGTGGGCACTGGTGGGCTCTGGCGTGCACGCCCATGGGGCTGCACTGATAGTCACTGCACTGATTATCAGTGCAGATCTCCGTTAGGAGAGCCGCTTATCTGTCAGTGTAAATGGAGGAATTCCGACAACTGGAACTTACGCATTACTGTCAAGTCTGCCAGAAGATTCCAACCCTCACTCTGGTTTCCTGACAGGTAGTCTTGTTATCCCAGTATCAGGTGTAGGGACAGTTGAAATCCTGCAGCCAGTATTAGGGGACCACAATAGATGGTGCAAACAGCCTAACAAGGAACCACCAGCAAATAACTCACTGTTAGTAGAGGTGAAAGACAGAAATCAGGTGGGAGAAAGGACAATCCTAAATGATCCAAATCAGCAGACCGAAGGCAGAAGTACACGGAGGTCAACCGGAAGGCAGCATCGGGAACAGGCAGGGTCGGCAACAAGATCAGCGTAAATCCAAGGGGTAATCCAAGAAGAGGAGTCAGGAACAAGCAAAGTCCGCAACCAGAAACATATTAACATACAAAAACGAGCAGGAAGAGGAACCTATACTAGGGCGAAGACAGGAAGGGAAAGTGCTAATTTATAGGGTGACTAGATCAGGTGACTGCCAACAGCTGGTCACAGGGTGGAGCCAACATCCAAACTCAAGAAGCAGAACATAACAAGGATTCCACCTTAAGGCTCCATTCACACCTAGGCGTTTTGTCGCCTGTAGCACGACGCTATTGCAGCCTGAAATACACTGGAGGGGTGATTTAACATTGTCGGCTATGAAGATGGTTCACATCTCCACGCCGAACGCCGAAACGCCGTACGCCTGAAGCTCAAAAACAAGTCCCTAACCCTTTTTTTCAGGCGGCTTTCGGCGTTCGGCATAGCCGACAATGTTAATCACCCCTCCGGCGTATGTTAGGCTTGAAAAACGCCGCGTTTTGTCGCGACAAATCACGGGACAAAACGCCGCAATTTGTCGTGGCAAATCGTGGTAAAATACACCGCGTTCAGGTGTGAATGCAGCCTAAAGGAAGTTCCCTGGCAATAGAAAACCATCCACAGAACACCAGGTCCCAGGAAAAAAAACTGAGACACAGCGTGACAGTTAGGCCCCGTACTCACGACCAAACATGTCAGCTGAAACTGGTCCCCAGACCAGTTTCAGCAGACATGTTTGGCCGTGTGTAGGCCCGAGCGGACCATTTTCGGGCGGATCGGACAGGTTTCCAGCGGACAACTGTTTCCTGGACTTGCTTTAAAACAGTCCGCTGGAAACCTGTCCCCCGACATGTACGGTCGTCTGTACAGACCTACCGTACATGTCCGGCCACCCGCTATCCCTCGCATGCGTCGAATGACTTTGACGCATGCGTGGAAGCATTTTAAAGGCAGGCCGCCCACGTCACCGCGTCATTGTCGCGGCGACACCGCGTCATCGACGCGGCGACACCGCGGACACGCCCCGCGTATTGTTTACGCGCGGACCTCTGTTCGATGGTGTGTACAGCCATCGAACAGAAGTCCCCGGGCAGACATGTCCGATGAAAACAGTCCGCGGACCGGTTTCATCGGACATGTCTGCTCGTGAGTACTCGGCCTTACACTGTGATCAGCTGTGGTTGGACACAGCTGATTACATGATAAAGAGCTCTTTACTGTGATCGAAGATGCAGTGTGTCAGAGCGACACACCTCACTACCGATCGATGTGCACAAGCGACTTGTTCTGAAGGACGTCATACGACGTCCAATGAAAAGGGGAGAACCACGGCCTGGCCCTCATTTTGCTAACGTTTGAGACAATGCAGTGTGATTCTGTGAAATAAAAAGCATTCCACTGTTTCACTGGCTAATTTAGAGAGCTTTAGATCCTTTTTTTTATATTTCTTGTGGCTGCTTTCATCAGTTAATTCAAACCTATTACCAATGGATAAACAAAAAATGTTTTGCATCCAAAACTACCTAAAAAGCTTTTTTTTTTAAGACGTAATGCATCTGATTGGGAGGCTGCTCCTGTAATTAACAATGTACAGTATAGGTAGAAAAAAAAATACTTTTACACAAGCAAACTATGTGATGCCAGAATACAATGTCACTGACACTGTCCTTGAGAATCGTACTGTTCCATAACACCACATACAGCTAAAAGACATCTCTCAAGCATGTAATTTAAAAGATTGTTTTACCTGTGTCATCTTTGAAACCTTGTTAAAAAGAAGACTCCTTTCTTCCTGTTTGACAATGGCTTGCCTATTAGCCTTGAAATTTGACAAAATTGAATTTTAAGATTTACCCCCTTGGACTTCCATGAGAACATATTTACGTTCAAATTTTGATGATGATTTTGATGATTTTGATGAACACCTTGCAAATCAAACCCAGCCACATTTGCTTATTCCTAATTTGCTGCTTTTATTGTATCATATAGAGCTTCACCACTTGTTTAGGACCCTTTATATAGAAATTAAGAAGCATATATATTACATAACTAATGCATTAACTTGAATAGGGATGAGCTTCGTATTCGAGTCAAACTCATGTTCGTATGTTGGAAAAAAAGTTTTAAAAACTGTCATTTTTTCAGGAGTCCTGAAAAAAACGACCATTTTTAAAACTTTTTTTCTATTAATACATGTTCCCTGGGGCAAGACCCGGATTCTCAAAGACGTTTTCACAGGCATACTATAGACACCCAGCAGGTACAATATTTAAAGGAATTTTTTTTTTTTTTTTTTATTATTTAAGCATAATTAAAATCACTGCTCCTGAAAAAACAACCGTTTTTAAAACTTTTTTTCCATTGATACATGTTCCCTGGGGCAAGACCCGGGTTCTCAAAGACGTTTTACGACAATAACTTGCATATTAGGTTTTAAAATGAGCACTTTTGAATTCGAACGTTCAAATCCCATAGACGTCAATGGGGTTCTGAATGTTTGTGCGAACGTTCGGTCCGTTCGAAGGTTCTGGTGCAAACCGAACGGGGGGGGGGGGGGGGGGGGTGTTCAGCTCATCCCTAAACTTGAAGTAAATTTAAAGCAAAAAATACTTTTCTATTCGTATAACATAATGTAAAATATGTTTATGTTTCAAATAATATCAAGATTATCATGAAATACAATTCACAAAAGACAAACATAAAAAGATTATGATTAATATTTTTGATTTTGATTAATATTTTTTATATTACAATATATCTAAGGGCAAAAGTTTAGTGCTCAAGTCTGTGTCCCAGGGTGTACACAAAGGCAACACGGTGTTGCCTTTGTGTACACCCTGGGACACAGACTTGAGCACTACATGCTGCCCTGTGGCCTTTATTTGGACTGCAATACTGCTGCCTATAGACGGCACCGTTGGCTAAGGCGTTCCTCGGATCTATATGTTTTGCTATCCTGCCACTGTCTGTTGTCCCAGCAAGCCTGAGACCATTCAGAATAGTGCATTTGAGCTGTAGTTTTTGGTTGGGGTGATCAACCCTTAAACCCACGGACCATTGTGTTTAACCCTTAGTGGCTACTGAAAAGATTCCTGGCTTTCTTGAAAAAACTTCTACCAAAGTTCATCGCTGACTTTGCTGCTTTCTAGCTCTACATATGTCATATATGCCTCATGGATATTTCCGTTGAAGGACCATTTGTCATATAAAGTTCTGTTTTACTGCTAAACATGCATTCCTCGTCTTCGTCCTGAAGAAGCCCCACGGCGAAACGTGCGTTGGCGACTTCTGAGGAATATACAGTGGTCACTTTTTTTGTTAAATCATTTTGTAATATTGTTTATGTATTTATATGCTATTAAATATATTTTTTTAAAAAATACTTCCTTGGCCTGAAAGTCTGACCATCAATGTCCACTTGCTAGATATTGCTTTTTTTCTTATACTACTACAGATGTGGCCCATGTGAGTGCTATCCATACGTTTCTCCTTTTCCTTTCTTTTTGCTCCACTTATTTCTCTCCCTCTTCTCCCCTTTTTTTCTCCTTTCATTTCTTTTCCCTCCCTCCTCTTTTCATCCTCTCCCCCTCTTCTTTTTGAATCAATATTTCTGGAATGGGTCACGGATGACCTTTTCACTTACTCACTGTTTGTCAGTATAGTTGAAATGTGCAGGGAAATTAAGAGAATCTGTGCCAGATAATGAACATAGATGGAAAGTAGTGTGTGAGACAACAGGAGAAGAAATAGAGGGTATACGGATGTTACATACTAAGAGCACAAGAAGTAGAATGCTCTGAAACTATAATAACTGTTAAACTAAAATGGAGAAATATGGGGGCTATTACTGACATCCTTCTATAGCACAATAGGGCCTTCTTAGAACACAAGGGCCCGGATTCACAAAGCACTTACGCCGACGTATCTCGAGATACGCCGCGTAAGTTTAACTATGCGCCGTCGTATCTGTGCGCCGTGCCCACAATCTGAGATACGCCTAAAAATAGGCTTCCTTCAACCGACGTAACTTTCCTACGCCGTCGTATTGTGGGCGCATATTTACGCTGGGCGCATTTGCCGCTCCCATTGATTTTCTATGCACATATGCAAATGAGTGAGATACGCCGATTCACGAACGTACTTGCGCCCGGCGCATAATATACGCGGTTTGCATAAGTCGTACGTCCGGTGTAAAGTTATTCCCCATATATGAGGCTCATGCTAAGGTATGGACCAGGGAACACAGCCATCGTATTTTACGTTGTTTACGTAGTACGTGAAAAGGGCTGGACGTAGGTTACGTTCACGTCGTAGGCAGTGATCGGTCGTATCTTTGGGAGTAGTTCCGACGTGATTCTGAGCATGCGCACAGGGGTGCGGCCACGGGACATCGCATGCGCCGTTCATTTTAAGTACTTCTATGGCGCTTGGCCCATCATTTGCATGGGGTCACGCCTCATTAGCATGGCTCACGCCCACTTCCACCTACGCTGGCTTACGCCGAGGAAACCCAGCGTATCTTTAAGAGCGAGTGGGAGCAAGAGCTTTGTGAAACCAGTGCTTGCCTCTGTGCGCTGCGTTGGCATAGCATATATTAGATATGTTACGCCCACATAAATATGCGCCGATGTATGTGAATCCGGGCCAAGGTATTTATATGTTTAATATCATCACATATCTCAAAAATAAGAGAATTATTCCTCTTTCAGATTAGAGGGTGCATTCATGTATATCATTATTTTATGCTCCAATAGCCATTTAAAAATAAAATAACTATTCCTTATTTTGGGACAGTGGGTAGAATCATGTAATTGGATATGAAGGGATAAGATAATGATTTGCATGGCTCTCACACTTTTCTTATGTTATGTTATGTAGTGCAAAGCACTGATTGGGTTTCTTTTCTTTTTCTTCGATACATTCAATCACTATTCTGGGCAAATGTTTCCCTTCATGGTTAGTATATCTATTTTTTTTTTTTTTTTTACTTCCTTTTGCTGTTTTGTACACACTTAACCAAAATGTTTCCCATTCTGGTAAAAGGGGTAAATTAGGTAAAATTGTGGAAGAATAACTAAAAATATGTTTTCAGAAGTATTTGGGTAATTAATGATGCTATTAATTATGTTGAAAAGTAGTTTCTAGTTTCTAAGACATTTCTGACAAGAATTTTAGAACACAAATCAGATGTGCATATACAAACAATTCACGTGAATCATACATAGGCAAGATACAAGGGCCAAATCCTCAAAAGAGATATGACGGCGTATCTACTGATACGCCATCGTATCCCTGTTTCTAACTATGGAACTGATCCACAGAATCAGTTTCCCATAGTTAGGCAGAAGATCCGACATGTGTAAGGGACTTACACTGCCGGATCTTAGGATGCAGTATCGCATCCGCCGCTGGGGGCATTTCGTGTCGAAATGCCGCCTCGGGTATGCAAATTAGCACTTACGGAGATCCACGAAGCTTTTCAGCTTCGTTTTTTCTCCGTAAGTTTTAGTTTGCAAATGCAAAATTAGGGCTGCTTTTACAAAGTGTAAAGTTAGTACACAATGTAAAAGCAGACCCTTCTGTCCAGCGACGCGATTTTTTTTTTTGTTTTGAATTTTTTTTTTTTTTCGCCGTATCTTTTTTTTTTCCCGACGCAACTTTATTGACCCGTCGCGATCCACAAAGCTCGGCGTAACGTAATTTCGCGCTATGCACGTCGGGAAAATGACGTCACGAGCATGCGCAGTACGGCCGGCGCGGGAGCGCGCCTCATTTAAATGGGAATCGCCCCCATTTGAAGAGGAACGCCTTGTGCCGGCGGAATTTAAGTTACACCGCTGCAAATTCCCAGGTAAGTGCTTTGTGGATCGGGCACTAACTTGGGAAATTTGCGGCGGTGTAACTTAAATGGAAAAAGTTAAGTTACGCTGCCTGGCTGAGGATTTGGCCCCAAATTCCCAAACAATATACATTCACAAAAAATATGTATACAAAATAATTGTAAAGTGTCCCAGTAGTAGTGACATTCCACTCTTAAATCAAAATCAGTGTTATAACAAATATAATCGTCCGTAAGTGACAAGATAAATTCCTACCTGGACCATCCAGTGCTCTTTTAGTACAAAAAGACTTGGTGCAAATGTAAAGAGCTTCACCCTGTGCCACACATATCTGCTCACCTTCAATAAATGACCTCCTGCATAACATGAGGTCTCAATAGCTTGTTTCCCACAAAGGGTTAAAACCATAGTATGATCTCTCCCTTATCCCGATTTGCCATTCAGCTCTAATGGAACAATTTTCATAGTGCACATTGAAATATGAAACACAAATAAACTGGCATAGTGCTCACTGTGTACTTCATTTAAATTAAAGAGAGTTTAAAAACACTCACATACGTAGTAACTCTCAGTGCACACAAAGAAAACATCCACAGATATAATGGCCAAACGTAAAAAAAACACTCACTAGTGCAAACTACAGTTCTCAGATACCTCTCAGCATGATGGTTTTACTGACACACAGAACTAAGGGAGAGATCATACTGCAGTTTTAACCCTTTTGTGAGGAACAAGCCTCATATTATCAAGGATGTATTTTAAAGCATAAATAAACCCATCCATTTAACAGTTTAAAAAAAAAGCGCATGCTGGGAATGCAACACTCCCGTTGGTTGTGCTCTTAACCAAACTGTCAAACCATCCAATGGCTGGTGTCATAGCTGATCACATGTGCAGCATCATGGCAGCTTCCTTGGCTGAAAATGATCGGAGGGTTTACTTCCACTTTAATGGAGGTGAGCAGATAAGTGTGCCACAGGGCGAAGATCTTTAGATTTGCATGGGGTGTTTTTGTATTAGAAGAGCACTGTATAGTTAATGTGGGAAGTCATCTTGTTACTTATGGATGCTTATGTTTCAACAGTGATTTAAAGTGGAACATCACTACTATTGGGAAACTACAATTATTTTGTGTATATATTTTTTGTTAATGTATATTGTTTATGAGTTTGTAACCTACCTATTTATGATTCACGTGTATTACTTGTAGGGATGAGCTTTATGTTCAAGGCGAACATTGGCTGTTCGCTCGTACAGTAAGCCGAACAGCAAACAATTAGGGGTGTTCGTGGCAAATTCGAAAAGCCGCGGAACACCCTTTAAAAGTCACACAAAATGACATTTCTAAAGGAAAAAAAGTAATTTAAAACTACTCGTGGCTATTCATGAATTGTCTGGTCCCGGCAATACAGATCAAAGTTATTGAAAAAAACGTCAGGGGTTCTAGTCCATTACCAGGCCCTTTGGGTCTCGTAAGAATATTAAGGGGAACCCCCGAACAAAAAAAACAAAAAAAGCGTGGGGGTCCCCCCAAATTCCATATCAGGCCCTTCAGGTCTGGTATGGATATTAAGGGGAACCCCGCACCATTTTTTTTAAAAATGGCGTGGTGTTCCCCCCAAAAATCCATACCAGACCTGAGGTTTTAAGGGGAAACCCTCACCAAAATAAAAAAAAAATGGCATGCCCCCCCCCCAAAATCCATACCAGACCCTTATCCGAGCACGCAACCTTGCAGGCCGCAGGAAAAGAGGGGGGACGAGAGAGCGCCCTCCCACCTCCTGAACCGTACCAGGCCACATGCCCTCATGACCCGACAATTCGTGAATAACCGCGAGTAGTTTTAAATTACTTTTTTTCCTTTAGAAATTACATTTTGTGCAGGCACAGTTCTAAACACGGGAAACATGCTCTACTTTACAGGCATATTATACCCACCCCCATGTATGAAATTTAAAGGAATATTTCACTTTTATTGTTTCACTTTAAGCATTATTAAAATCACTGCTCCTGAAAAAACAGCCGTTTTTAAAACTTTTTTTGCATTGATACATGTCCCCTGGGGCAGGGCCCGTGTCCCCAAACACTTTTTATGCTTTTAACTTGCATATTAACCCTTAAAATTAGCACTTTTGATTGTTCATGTTCGTGTCCCATAGACTTAATTGGTGTTCGCGTGTTCGAACAAATTATTTGCCTGTTCTCATGTTCTGGTGCGAACCGAACCGGGGGGTGTTCGACTCATCCCTAATTACTTGTATATGCACATCTGATTTGTAAGAGAATTTTGCGGGGGTTGTTGACTGCACTATATACATTTTATGTGTTGGTTTTACATGCTAGATTTACACATTATTTTATAACATTATAAATATAACACAACATTATAATAGTGTGAAAAGTCTAGATTACACAACTTTCTTTCAGGTAAATCCATTCACATGCACTACAGTGGACCACACAAGAGTTGCTCCTTTAAAAAAACACATCTATTCCCAACTATTCTATGGCCCCATACACACGATAGAATCCATCCGCTGAAAAATCCCAGCGAATGGGTTTCAGCGGATAGATCCTATGGTGTGTACACTCCAGCGGATCTGTTTCCGCGGATATTTCTCCCCTGGGATGGATTCCAGCAGATCGAATATTCGCTGACATGCTAAACAAATCTATCTGCTGGAATCCATCCCAACGGATGGATCCGCTGGTCTGTATAGACTCACCGGATCCATCCGTCCGAAGGGATCCCCCGCATGCGTCGTAATGATTCGACGCATGCGTGGAATTCCTTATATGACAGCGTCACGCACGTCGCCGCGTCATAATCGCGGCGACGGCACGACACGTCATCGCCAGAGGATTTCGGCGCGGATTTCAATGCGATGGTGAGTACACTCCATCGCAGAGAAATCCGCTGAAATCCTCGAGAGGATTTATCCGCGGGAATGGTCCGCTGGACCGTATTCGCGGATAAATCCTCTCGTGTGTATGGGGCCTATTGTTGGAGAAAAGGTAGGAACATTCATGGTTTTGGGTTTGCTACAGACAGACAGGGCTTAACAGGAACAAGAACATGTTGACCTATGTGGAGATAAATGGATAAATACCTGTAGGGTTAACAATGTTCTAATTTTGTTTTCATAATATGTTGAAAAGTGTGAAACCCTTTGGTATTGGAAGGCAGTATGTTGTATATTAACCACCAGCTACTAAAAAATGAAATATCTCAAATCCTTTCAAAGTAGTTTGTGTTTACCGTTTATTAAAGGCGTGCTTATATTTTTTATGCGAGTCTTTGTTTTTTTCTTGTTTTAAGATGTGGCTTCTCACTATAAGAATAAACATCCAACTTCAAGCTGGAAGGCATAAAGGGGATAATTTAATAGAATTCCTTACAGCTGATACATCAGTTTTATGTACCTTGCATCTGAGCTTCTTCATCAGACTCCTTTATATAGTAAGTAAAAGGCAAGTTTATTACGCTTTTATATTTCTGCCCTACTACATAAATTATAAAAGGTCATCCCTGGACATGGAAAATAGCATTTAAACTAGATAACGTTAGTTATACTGCACATTCCAACCCATATTAAACCCCAAAAATAATAGAATGTTAGAATGTTTCCACATGAAATTTGCAAATAAAACGCCATATTAAACAGAAAAAAAATGCCTGGGAAAACAGAGCCATTCATATGCCAAGTACATGAAAAACATGGTAATAAAAAGTTCATTTTTAACATTTTATTAAGTACATTTGTTGTGTTCAAGAACTTAAGGTCAGTAAACACAATCTGTGCTTAATTTCTATTACATTTTATTAATGCATTCTCCTTTCTTCAAAACTGCCCTTGTGGATATTTTTTTCCCACCTACATATGCTAACCACAGACTATGAAGAAATGTTTTATATTTCATGTTGCTCAATGAGCTTAATTTTTGTGATGCAAAGTGGAAGGTACACGCAACTACTGAGTTTTGTGGAACTTCCCCTATTACAAAATAAATCACTGCGTGTGATCATTTATGTCACAGAGGGTCCAGATGGAAATGTTCGTGGTGAAAAGAATGAAAGGATTACTCCTAGCTTTAGGACATTCCTTAAATTAATTTCAGCTTTTGTTTTTTTCAGTCTATTTAATGCTTTACTGATACTCATTTATCCCTGAAACTATAAGGCCACCCAAAAGCAGATAGTGATAATTGCTGAACTGTACAAGTCACTTAAGTTAAGTTTTAAACATAAAAGTCCTCCTTAAGACAACTGTTCTTACCTATATAAGACAGAAAACCCTTGTGTGTACCCTGTGGTGTTGTTTTCACTTTGTAGGCATCTGACATTTTCAATTTTTGGGCGAAGTCAAACCTACCTGCCTTTACATTGCCCAGAAAACGTACCCTAAATCATGTGACCTCCTGGAAGATTTAGCCCCTTTATGACCAGGCTTTTTTTGCGAAACAGCACCTATTTTAACTGACTATTGCACAGTAATGCAACACTGTACCCAAATGAAATTGATGTCCTCCCCCCCCCCCACAAATCTTTTGGTGGAATTAGATTTTTTTTGTGCTATAAACCAACAATTTTGAAAAAAAACAATATTTTTTACTTTCTGAAATAAACATATCCAATGAAAAAAAAAATGTCTTCATAAATTTAGGCCAATATGTATACTACTGCAGATGTTTTATAAAAAAAAAACAATAAGTGTATATTTTTAGCACCCTCTACCTTAGGTAGGTAGGTGCTAAAGTAGTGGGTTTGTTTTGTACTGTCAGAGCAGGTAAATTTAGCAGGCCTATGCAGTGAGCTAGGCCTGTTTGTTTTTATGTGGGGGCAGGGGAGGGGTTTAGTGTATCAGCAAGTGATTGACATGTGCTTCAGCTCTTGGGCACCTCCTTTTGTTTTCAGAAGGTTCTGGAAAAGAGGCAGGGCAGAGAGCTGGTGACATGGGGTGTATGTGAGAGCCATGACCAAGCCCCAACTAGGATTGGCAGGGGGCAGGCCTCTTAGTATATATACCCATGGTCAGCCTGCTGTGGGAGGAGTTGTCGGGTGGAAAAAGTGAATTGTGGCGTGTTAGGCCCCGTACTCACGACCAAACATGTCTGCTGAAACTGGCCCGCGGACCAGTTTCAGCAGACATGTTTGGTCGTGTGTAGTTACGAGCGTACAGAATTTCACCGTACATTTGCCCGCCGGGCCGTTTTTCAGCAGACATTTATTTGCAAACTTGTTTTAAAACCGTCCGCTCAAATCCTGTCCGAACGGACATGTTTGGTGGTGAGTACACAAAACCAACGTACAAAAACCCCGCGCATGCTCAGACTAAATGAGGCCACGGGAGCGCTCGTTCAGGTAAAACTCACGTTTGTTTGGGATATGGCACATTCGTCAATAGAAAGATGAATTCTAGCAATAGAACACTGAAGCAAACCACACAATAAACAACGCTTGATGCCGTCGTTTTATTCATTCTTCTCTTGCTATAAATAATCAGTTATTTAGCTCATGTTATTTCAACTGAGTTGTTCCATACTGAAAAGTGACATTTGTTAGCTGTGATGTAGTAAGATTTTAGCAATCTTTTATTGGCCCGACGTATCATATTTTTAGTGGTCCTCCACATGTATAATTTTTTGCTTTTAATGTTTAATGTTTATCTTTCCCACTTTATTTATGTGTTTATAGTTATGTCACCATTTAGAATTTTTTAATAGGAAATTGTTTGGATTTTGCTTTTGTTTGTATATTTAACTGGATTATTTTGAAGGTTGTTTAAATTGTCTACCATGTTGGCACACCAAATGCCCCCCCCCCCCCCCATGAGTTAGTGAATATTTTAGATTAAACATTTTATTTGTTTGTAATGTTTGATGCCTAAAATAATACCCACAGTATTACAAACAATAGGCACGTTTTTAAAATCAACAAAAAGGCTTTTATTTTAGCAAATGATAAAAAGGAACAAAAACAGAATGGCAGCACTTGAACAGCTAGCAAAATACATGCAAACTTGCATTGTCAAACATGGTGAAGGCTAAACTAGCCAACCTCAGGAGGCACACAAACTAAAATCTGAAGCAGCAGCACATAACACCAAAGGAACCCAAGCTGTGGTAGTCCAAACAAGATGCCATTTGTGGGGGATCAAATGGAAGGCAGGGCATCAACGTCTCCTCTTCCTTGCAACCTTCCTTCCAGGCTGCCTTACAGCGGGTCTTCCCTGGGCCCTTGCAGGTGGGGATGATGTGGCAGCAGGAGTATGATGTTGAGCAAGCCGGGCCGGGTCACATAGCCCAGTGTCTGGGGTCAGCAGCTCCCTCTGCATCCACCAAAGGGCCTCGTTGATCACACCCTTTGCCAGTAGCCTCTGCTCCTCCGTGCCTTGATTTAGATCGTGTGCCAGGGAGGCACTGTAGGCCTCAGTGGGGTTGAGGGGGGCCCTCATGATGGCACTCGCCTCCTTAATCATTTGGAGGCTGGCTTCCTCCACTGCCCCCAATTTCTTCTTACGGCCTGGTGGCCTAATATAAAGGGGAGGAGCCTGGCTGGTGGTGGTTGTCCTGGGGAGCTGCTCAACGCCACTGGGCCCGGCCTCCTCCTGGCTGCCACTGACCCCTTCGGCCTGGCTGTCAGTGAGGAGAGGATCTGCCACCTCCTGGCTGGTCTCTTCTTCCTGTGTAAAAAAAAGGGACATGTTGTAATATATTTTGAAATATAATCACTCACATTTTCATGCTTGAATCTTATTTTTTGCCGTGAATTTAAACTTGAAAACAGACTCACCCTCTGACCCCTGCAGTTGTCATCCCTGACACCTATTTGTTTGCCCACGACTTTTGATTTTTGCTTCCCAGCTTGTATTTTATTAACCAATATCAAGTCAAGAATCAAACAATAATTAATATTATTCCATAAATAGTTAGGAAACTACTATACCTCATCATCGTAGAGGCGCAGATCTGCCTCTCTGTCAGCCAGGCCCTCTTCATCCGACTCTGCAGGGCTGTGGTGATCTGGGGAAGTCCCGCTGGGAGGTAGCGTGGAGGGAAGGTTGGGATTCAGACTTGACATAGATGGCCTGCCTTCCAGTTGATCCCGCAAAAATGACATCTGGCTGTAATACCACAGCTTGGGTTCCTTTGGTGGTCTTGCTGCTGCTCCAGATCTTAGCTGCTTTTGGTGAGCTTTGTATGCTCTCCTATATGTGCCCCTGAGGTTGGCAAGTTTATCCTTCACCATGTTGGCACTGCATTCTGGCACCCATGTCCTCATGTATGCTGCTAGCTGTTCAAGTGCTGCCGCTCGTACGTCCTTGTTATGGTAGGTGGGCTGCTTTGAATCCCACAGGATGGGCATTTCCCTAAATTTATCCAGCAAGTGCTGGATAATCTCTTGGGTCTGCAGGAGATCCATTGTTAAATGTTGATTTATTGATTTTTATTCTAGATTACAAAAAGAAAAAGAAACCAAAAACACAATTAAAAAAAGCCTCAGCATTTACATTGATAGAATATGTTGTTTAAAAAGTAGTACCTATATAGAAATACAAACACAGTGTCTCTTGTTTACAAAATGCTGGCCAGCTCGGCCCCATTGGTTGGTTGTAGCTAACATTTTTTTTCTACATGCCGCCCCTTTGGTTACATTGCAGGAAATAATAGAAATGTACAACCATACACAATTATTACAAATGACAGCATTCATCAAGGCACTATTGCATGTGTAGATATCCTGCCCCTCAGCATTGATTACATGAAAGAAACTTCCTAATGACCTCTGTCCAACCAACACAGAACAATACTTGGCCTGATCTGAATACACCCTACATAATTGCTAATGAGTCACAGCATTTTTGACATCTCTATTTTGTGATGTCTACAAAAGCATTTGGGTAGGAAAATCACATTCTGGTATCCAAGAGACATAATAGCTTAATAAAACTGTGCAACCAACAGACCAAACCCCCATCCCATGGCTGTACATTTTATAGCCCGCTGCTGATCCCATGTTTAAATTTCTTACCTGCCTCTCTCAAAATCCTCGTTTGTTACGCTCGATGAATTAACACGTAACCAACGTAATCACGTCATGCGCCTTTTATCCACTCCGCGTATGTATGAAACGCCGCCCCTGTCACCTTTGCCATTTCCCTAATCAATAGAAAAAGTAAATATGGCGTTAACTGTGTAGGTTCTGGAATCGCGCGAATATTCTCCGCGTAACCTACGTCAATACGTTGTTGGCATTCGCGACACTCCGCATATGCAAGAATCCCCGCCCTCATCTCCGCCCCTGACGGGACATTTCCTCGTTTCCACGCCCCTAATCTCTGTGGGAAGGAAAGATGGCGATGTCACACGAGCGGGCACGGAGCTCTCATGGCGCAAGTGAAGGGACAGAGGCAGGACCGTCCCGATCCAGGCCTAAAAGATATAAAGCCACTAATATGGCGTTTGAAGAAATGGTGGAGTTGGTTTACATCATGAGGAGGAAGGATTATGATGGTGAATGTGGGCCCTACAAAACACCGAACCGTAGAAAGTCACACATAATGGACAAGGTGGCAAAGAGAATGAGGAGAATGTTTGGTGTCACCAGGTCCAAGGAGCAACTCCGGAAGCGTTGGTCCGATTTAAAATTGAGGGAGCCACATCACATGAAGAAGATACTCAAAATTCTGCGGAAAAGTAAGTCCATATTATTTAAGGGGGGGGGGGAATGTCTGCAATAATGTGTTGACATGTAGTTTTTCACATCTGCCTCCTTGGCCTGATTGTACTTTTGAACACGTGTAGATACTGTATTGTGTTTATGTAAAATAACAACCTTTACCAAATTTCGTGAAATAATAAACACGCGTAATATGACATTGTTTCGCAAAAATGCGAGGTTACTCCAGGAACAACACACCTGGACATGGCTGACTGGCCCCAAACTTGGTTTTCAAACATTGTTGAATAGCAAAATCACAGAAATTAAATTGAGTGAATGTGACAGGCAAACAAGATTCATTCTCCAAAATGCAAATAAAGCTGATGTTTTAACATCTGGAAATGCAAAGCACCTGTGTCTCAACAATCAAAGGATATTTATTTGGAGGGTCGACGAGAATTAATGTTTTGGGGGGACATCCATGTGTGTCACTTCTTTGCAAAAAAGGGGCAGGATCAGAGCTTGGCCTAGAACTACGCCAAAAATGGAGGATTGCTGAAAGAATAAACAAAGAAAAATCATCATAAATGTATCGTCTATGCAATGTGTGCGATTTATGACATACAATATCAGTGTGCTGATGAGTATACCTTTTTTTTTTTCTTATTTCTTATAGGGGAAAGAAGACGCCAGCAATTGGAGGAGGCAGAGAGGGCCAGACACCCACAAAATCAAACACCTCCACATGTTGAGGAGGAGGAGGCTGTGGAAGGAAGAGAGGAGGATGTGGAAGGAAGCGAGGAGGATGTGGAAGGAAGAGAGGAGGATGTGGAAGGAAGAGAGGAGGAAGACTTAACTTTGGATTTAGAATTCGGTGAAGATGAGGCGGAACTGGACGAAGCAGAATTGCGTGATTTAGAAGGGGTAGTGATGGATAAAGAAGGAGTTCTGGAAGAAGATGGAGGAGTCGTGGAGGATGAGGGGGAGGTGGTGGAAGAAGGAGGAGTCGTGGAGGATGAGGCTGAGGTGGTGGAAGAAGGAGGAGTGATAGAAGATGAAGAAATTGGGGATGTGGAAATTATCAGGCCATCAGGTCAGTGTCACCCCAATATTAATAGGGCCAAACATATGCAGATAGGCCGGAAACTATTTACATATTTTGAATGCCAATTTGTTTCTTTTTAGGGGATGAAGATGGTGTAGCACATTTTTCACGTGCAAGTGCTTCAATAATAGTACAGCAAGTAATGGAGTGCAGCACGGAAATGGACAATATGCGGGAAAGGATGGTTGTCATGGAGCAGAATGTTCGAAATGTCATTTCAGAGTGTAGCACGGAAATGGACAACATGCGCCAAAGGATGCTAGTCATCGAACAGAATTACAAAAATATCATTGACATGATGGGCCGTGTCAAAGACTGAAACACAAAAGCCCATCCCCCGCCCACAAAACCATTTTTAATTTTTGTACTTTATAATACGCCAAAATTTCTAAATGCACACACAGTGTGCCAATATGTGCTATCTGCCATCACAGACTATCTATTGTCTGTGCTTTGTGGGTACAAACCCCTCCTCGATCCTCAAGTAGTTGAGAGGAAGAAGGGTTTGCTCCCACAAAACACAGACATTGATCACCCATGATGTCAGATAGCACATGTGGCCATTTGTCTGTTTAACCAATGACATTTGGCGATTTTTCACTGAATGTGTGCATTTAGAAATTTTGGCGTGTTCCAGTGTGAAAGCACACCATCCATGACTGACTGCTGTTCTTTTTTTATATTTTTGTTTGGTGTTGATCTTTTTTGGTTTGTAAATGTTTACAGTTTCAGATCACAAAACGAACAAGAAATCTCACCTAAAGAAATAAGTTAACTAATTTTGTTTCAAAAATATAAATTTTTTTTGTTGTGTTAACATTTTTAAAAAAAAATTATACACAAACAAATACAAAGCAAAAAAATGTTTTGTAGAAAAACAATACCCCAACATTTCTAAATGTAAATAAATGTCTTCTAAAACAAAAATAATTTTTAAAACCAAAAAAAAATTTTTTGAACAAATAACCAAAAAAAATGAAACATAAATTATTCGGGGTTATTGAAAACCAAACTAAATAATAACTTTAATTTTGAACAAAATTAGTTAAAATATATGTTTAGAAGTGTATATATATATATATATATATATATATATATATATATATATATATATATATATATATATATATATATATATATCTATCTCTAGAGATAGATATATAGTAGACAAGCCAAAAAATTCTGGCGTATAGTTTCAGTGAAATTATTATTACATTGTGTTTCGATCAGTATTATTGCTAATCACTGTCAATAAAGACAAAAAAATAAATAATTCAAAGACAATATTTTCGAAAAATAATTAGCAAAAAATGTTTTCAGCCAAAAAATACACATTTCTTGTTGAAAAATGACTAAAATAAAAAAATATAGTTGTGACATCAAAAGCAGAAAAATGAGTGGCTTCTTATTTCTAGACTGAATACCCAGTTTGTAGATGAGTGAATAATGTGCAAATGTGGTTAGTTAATACATCTGAGTAAGTAAATTTGGCACTAGAAGTGCACTATTTTTGGAGAGAACCTGGAAGACAGAAAAATAGAGAAAAAGCAGTAATGACAAACAACTGTATAAAGTCCAATGGTCTAATTATTTATTAGTTGTGAGAATATTCCTTTCTTTGGGGGGCCGAATTAGAAAGAAATATGATCTGGCATAGCAATGGCCCCCCGACCCATGAAGTACTCAACATATTTGTCGCGTACCTCACGAGCAGATTGGGGGGCCAAGCCAGCGCGACCAGTGTCCAGGCCAGGAATGTTCTCTGAGGGTAGTCCTGCCTCAGAGCCCATGGAGGCTAGGTACGTCTGGGAGTGCCTGCGTAGAAAATTGTGCAAAATGCAGCAGGCAAATATAATGGGGTTCAATTTATATTCCGCCAAATGTATCGATGTCAGGAACAGGCGGAACCGGTTGGAGAGTATCCCAAAGGCATTCTCGACTACCCTCCGAGCCCTGGACAACCGAAAATTGAACACCTTCCTCTCTAAGGTGAGGGTCCTCTGGGGAAAAGGCCGCATTAGGTGAGGTCCAAGGCCGAAAGCCTCGTCCGCTAGGAACACAAACGGAAGTCCTTCCACATTATCTTCATCTGGTGGCAATGCCAGACCACCAGTTTGGAGACGATCATAGAAATCAGTCCGTGAGAACACTCCCCCATCTGACATCCGGCCGTTCTTCCCCACGTCCACATATAGAAACTCATACTGTGCCGACACCACCGCCATCAACACGATACTATGATAACCCTTGTAATTATAATAGTAGGACCCCGAGTGGGGTGGGGGCACAATGCGGACGTGTTTCCCATCTATTGCTCCACCGCAGTTAGGAAAATCCCACCGCTCGGCAAATTGGGAAGCCACAGACTGCCATTCCTGTGGTGTGGAGGGTAGCTGTGGGGACAAACAAAAAAAGAGATTTAGTACTTTGGCACATAAACATTGCAAACATAATCCTACAAGCATCCTTGTGCAACTTTACATTTTTAAAATAGCATTTTCAAATTATGAAGGTAGAATTTCGGGGCACAAATAGATAGGCCCACTCAATTAATAAGAGACTCCACAGCCCTCTGATGGGGACAAAAACACTTTGAAGGGGGGGTGGGGGTGTTTAAACTGTTTTTAGAAAACAAAACAAAAAAAATATAAAGTGGCAAGGTGGGGGTTGGCCCGAAGATAGCATGCTGGACAGGTTAATATTGGGTAAGATCCAAATATGCAGGTAGGCCAAAAAAAAAAGAACATGTAAAAGCTAATATCAACATGCATAGGGAGAAAAGGGAACGTTAGTTAAACACACAGCATATCTGGGAATAAAAAATAAATGTTAGTTGCCAACATTATTAAAGACACATTGTGAGGTTAAAATGATGAAACTTACCTTAATATACTCCTCGTGCATAACTTTAATGATGGCAGCACACGTGTCCGGTATGATGACCCCAAGCGCCTGCGGAGAGATGCCTGTCGAGAACTTGAGGTCCTGCAGGCTCCTCCCAGTCGCCAGGTACCGCAACGTGGCAATAAGCCTCTGCTCGGCCGTGATGGCTTGGCGCATCACAGTGTCCTGCCTCGTGATATAGGGGGACAGAAGATCCAGCAGACTGTTGAATACGGGGTCCGTCATGCGGAGAAAATTCCTATAGTCATTAGGATTATTCTCCTGGATTTCCCTAAGCAGAGGCATATGTGAGAACTGGTCACGCTGGCGCAACCAATTCTTGGTCCAGAAACGCCTCCGCCCCCTGTTTCTGGCCAAAGTACTGGAATAATGAACATATCCAGCAGCCATCCCATAAACAGCACCAACTCGCGAAAATTGACGCTGCTGCTCCATCATGGCTTCAAACCGGCCGGCTGGTCAGTCAAGAACACACTCCAACAGAAAGCACAATCAAATCCAGCGGTACCTGCAAAGAACGCACGACACACAGATACGAACGCACAGTACGAAACTGCAAAGCAGAACGAACTGCACGCCTGTACCCGAATGCCAACTACGTACCCACAAGCACACGCACTGAACGAGAAAATACTACCTGCTAAAGCCTGGAGACCGAGAAGCGCGAATCAGCTCTAACCAAACCTTCACTAACACGAGCAAAGCCGTAACTAGCAAAAGCGGAACAGAGGGCGTCGCCATTGACTTTGGCCTTTCCCTTTATAGTGACGTCAAACGTGGATTACGTGCACGCGTTCAGGTCCGCAGGGAAATATGGTCCGCTGGTGTGTACAAGCCAGCGGGCCAAATGAAAAAACAGCCTTGTACGCCGGAAACAGCCCGTCGGACATTTCGAGCGGACATGTTTGGTCGTGAGTACTCGGCCTTAGACTGTCGTGGTCTGAGGGATCCCCCTTTCTGAAGGGAGACTCAGGCCTGGAGCTCTGGAGCTGGGAGGGAGCCTCTCTATACACAGTCTTTGAGAGGTGTCCTGGAACAGGAGCAGGAATAGGACAGTTGGGAGCACAGTCAGGCAAGTCATTCAGGAGTAGGGATGAGCCTAACACCCCCCGGTTCGGTTCGCATCAGAACCTTCGAACGGACCGGACGTTTGCTCGAACTTTAGAACCCCATTAAAGTCTATGGGACTCGAACGTTCGAAATCAAAAGTGCAAGTTGTTTAGGCTAATATGAAAGTTATTGTCCTAAAACGGGTCTTGCCCCAGGGGACATGTAGCAATGCAAAAAAACGTTTTAAAAACTACTGTTTTTTCGGGAGCAGTGATTTTAATGATGCTTAACGTGAAAAAAAAAAACTGAAAATTTTCTTTAAATATCGTACCTGCTGGGTGTTTATAGTATGCCTGTGAAGTGGCACATGTTTAGAACTGTCCCTGCACAAAATTACATTACTATAGGAAAAAAGTAATTTAAAACTGCTTGCGGCTTTAATGTAATGTCTGGTCCCTGCAATATGGATGAAAATCATTGAGAAAATAATAATAAGGGGGCCCTGAGATACCGGCACCCCACCCTAAGTGAATGAATATGGGGTACATCGTACCCCTACCCATTCACCTGGAGGCAAAGTGTAAAAGTAAATAAACACACGACACAGGGTTTTTAAAATAATTTATTAGTCTGCTCCGGGGGCCCCTATGTCTTCTTTAGCTCTTTTAGCAGGGGGGGCTTCTTCTTCACCACCGTCTGGTTCTCTTTTGCTCTCCGGGGGTCTTCTCCGCTCTCCGGGGGTCTTCTCCACTCTCCGGGTGTCTTCTATCTTCTCCGCTCTCCGGTTCTTCTCCCGCTCGCTTTCCGGTGCCTTCTCCTTCAGGGCTGGCCGCCGCTATCTTCGTGTGTTAGCTCAATTACTAGCAGGTGGCCAGCCCGCTCTTCTGTGACGTCTTCTTCTCTTCTTCTCTTCTTCTGCCTTCTTCTGATGTTGACACAACGCCTCTTCTCGCTGCAATGACGGGTGCGCAGTTTGCATCCGACTTATATAGGCCTCTCTTATGATGTCACAGTCCCATCATGCTCCGGTACCTACCCACGTGAAGAGAAGAAGACGTCACAGAAGAGCAGGCTGGCCACCTGCTAGTAAATGAGCTAACACATGAAGATAGCGGCGACCAGCCCTGAAGGAGAAGGCACCGGAAAGCGAGCGGGAGAAGAACCGGAGAGCGGAGAAGATAGAAGACCCCCTGCCCCAGAGCACCCACCCCCCCCCATGTTGAGGGCATGCGGCCTGGTACGGCTCAGGAGGGGGGGTGCTCGCTCATCCCCACCTCTTTTCCTGGCCGCCCAGGGTAGCGTGCTTTTGGATACGGGTCTGGTATGGATTGTGGGGGAACCCCCCACGTCGGTTTTTTGGCGTAGGGGGGGTCTCCTTATAACCCATACCAGACCTAAGGGCCTGGTATGCTCCTGGGGGGGGAACCCATGTCGGTTTTTTATTTAAAATTTGGCGTGGAGTTCTTCCTCTCAGGATGCATACCAAATGCCGCAGCTAGAATTGGTGGGAATCCAAGTCGGATCTCCCGTCGCTTCTATGACGCGCTCGCTGGAATGTGCTTTGTCTATTCCAGCGAGTCCGAGATGTCGGCACCCTGTCACCGAGAATCAGCGAGATGCTGTCGTGCTAGAAACACATTCTCGGCAACATGTACTGTAACACAATCACCTGCCTGCCTGCCAGTATATTAGGAAGAGTGGATCTAGCTAAACTCAATACAGTGTATAAATATATATACAACACCTGGGATGCATATATATCCTCCTCTACACACGGTAACTCTAAGCTAAACATGGTCGGTTCAAACCGATGAAAACGGCCTGAAGTCCAGTTTCATCGGTCCAAACCGACCGTGTGTACGGCCCATCGGTCTGTTGTCCTTCGGACAAAAATTATAGAACTTGCTTTAAAATCGAACCGATGGACGGCTGACCATCGGTCAAAACCGATGGTTAGTACACAAAAGCATTGGTTCAAAACTTGCGCATGCTCAGAATCAAGTCGACGCATGCTTGGAAGCATTGAACTTCGTTTTTTTCAGCACGTTGTGTGTTTTACGTCACCGCGTTCTGACCCGATCGGGTTTTAAACTGATGGTGTGTACGCACATCAGACCATCGGTCTGCTTCAGCGGTGAACCGATGAAAACGGTCCATCGGACCATTCTCATCGGATGGATCGACCGTGTGTATGCGGCCTAACTGACTAGCCTGCCTGCCTGCTCTATCTAACTCAAAATGACACTCTCTCTCTCTGTCTCTCTCTTTAACCACCGCAACACACTACACAAGGCCGACTTACAGGCGGCCTTACATAGTGTGGGGTGTGTACTAAACCCCCTAAGCCATAATTAGCCAATTATGGCTCTCCGTTTTTTGCAAGCTGTGATTGGCCAAGCATGCGGGTCATAGTGCATGCTTGGCCAATCATCAGCCAGCAATGCACTGCGATGCTGCAGTGAATTATGGGCCGTGACACGCCACTTGAATTTGGAGCGAACGGCCCATAACGTTCGTAATTCGACGAACGGTCAAACATACGATGTTCGAGTCAAACATGAGTTCGACTAGAACACGAAGCTCATCCCTATTCAGGAGGGATCATTATCAGTATTTATTATCTGGGCATCCCATGTCCCTTTTCCCCATCCAAGTTCAATCCCCTAATAAAAACAACAAAAACAAGCAAGAGATTGTTCATTGTCTGGGAAAGTTACATAGTTACATATTTAGTCAGGTTAAAAAAAGACACAAGTCCATCTAGTTCAACCATAGAAATAAATAAAATAAAAAATAAGTACAATCCCATATCCCCAATTCTATACCCACAGTTGATCCAGAGGAAGGTGAAAAACCCCAGCAGAGCATGATCCAATTTGCTACAGCAGGGGAAAAAAATCCTTCCTGATCCCCTGAGAGGCAATCTTTACTTATAAATGTTATATTATGTTATTGTTATTGTTATGTTATTGTATTATTAGTTATATTATGTACATTTAGGAAAGTATCCAGGCCTTTCTTAAAGCAATCTACTGAGCTGGCCAAAATCACCTCTGGAGCGAGTCTATTCCACATTTTCACAGCTCTTACTGTGAAGAAACCTTTCTGTATTTGGAGATGAAATCTCTTTTTCTATAGACGTAAAGAGTGCCCCATGTCCTCTGTGTTGACCGTAAAGTGAATAACTCAACACCAAATTCACTATATGGACCCCTTATTTATTTGTATTATGTTGATCATATCCCCCTTTACTGTATTCTCCTCTTCTTAAGAGTGAATAAAGTCAGTTCCTCTAATCTTTCCTCATAGCTGAGTTCCTCCATGCCTCTTATTAGTTTGGTTGCCCTTCTCTGCACTTTCTCCAGTGTGCCAAAATAGATTTCTGTGAAATGTGTGGATGCTAGAACATGTAGTGACCCCACGAGGACACCGCTGCATATTATTTACGCAAAAGTTATAGGGCCAGATTCACATAGAACTGCGGCGGCGTAACGTATCGTAGATACGTTACACCGCCGCAAGTTTTCATCGCAAGTGCCTGATTCACAAAGCACTTGCGATGAAAACTACGCCGGCGCCCTCCGGCGCAAGGCGGGCCAATTCAAATGGGTGTGTGCCATTTAAATTAGGCGTGCTCCCGCACCGGACCTACTGCGCATGCTCCGTTTCCTAACTCCTGCCGTGCTTTGCGCGCCATGATGTCATTTTTTCAAACGGCGACGCACGTAGCGTACTTCCGTATTCCCGGACGTGTTACGCAAACGACGTTAAATTTAAAATTTCGACGCGGGAACGACGGCCATACTTTAGACAGCAATACGGTTGCTGACTAAAGTTAGGGCAGGTCAAATAACGACTAAAATTGCAACGGGAAACTTGACTACGGACGACGTAGCGAACGCGAAAATCCGTCGGGGATCCGCCGTAACTGCTAATTTGCATACCCGACGCTGGTTTACGACGCAAACTCCACCCAGCGGCGGCCGCGGTATTGCATCCTAAGATCCGACAGTGTAAAACAATTACACCTGTCGGATCTTATGGATATCTATGCGTAACTGATTCTATGAATCAGTCGCATAGATAGAAACAGAGATACGACGGCGTATCAGGAGAAACACTGTCGTATCTCTTTGGTGAATCTGGCCCATAGTGTCTACAAACTATAGTATATTTATTTTTATTTTTATTCTTTACTAGTAATGGCGTCAATCAGCGACTTATAGCAGGACTGTGATATTGTGGTGGACATTCTGACACTAACTGACACTTTTGACACTTTTTGGGGACCAGTGACACTAATAGAGGGACTGGTGCTAAAAATATGCATTGTCACTGTACTAATGACACTGGCTGGGAAAGGGTTAACATCAGGGGGGATCAAAGGATTTATTGTGTGCCTAGCCAGTGTTTTACTATACTATGTGAGGTGCTTTTACTAGGGGAGGAGATGGATTTTTTTCCCTGCTTTGCAGTTCTGTCTCTCTGCATGATGATCAGCGCGTGCCAGAAGACATTGGGTACCCTGCACCTGCCGATTGGCTTCCACTGTGTGTAATTACAGCAAAAGTGAGCCACCGCCAGCGTGCATGTGTGCCCCCTACCCGTGTTAATGTGTTGGATCATGTATATATATATGTGACCTGGCTCACAGGTGTCACCCTGTAGCAGTAAATCTCCTCTAGGGCGGACCTAAAGTGGTAAATGGTCACTTAGATGCTTTCATCAAAGAGAGACAGTTAAACAGGGAAAAGTCAATAGGTAAGCCTCCTATGTCAAAGTTAAAGTAGAACTAAAGACAAGGACACAGATGACCTAGACTCCTGAAAGTGTTTTTCCTTTTAGAAGAAACTTTTTTTGTAACAACAGTGTTTTTCCTTTAAAGGACAGCATACTATTGGTATAAAGGATCTATAAAACAAGTAAACATTTCAATAAACAATTTTTTTTTGTTGTACAGAAAACCCTTGATAGTCAAGCCTATTCTGTGTGGTAGGCTAATTTAGCCACCAAATATATTTAGATTTATAATCCCTTATTGTTGTATGTTAAATTGGCAAGAAATGTGCTAGTGTATCTTTAAGGCATCCTTGTAAAGTTCTTTAAACTGTAAGGTGCTAATTAAAACAAACTGGGGCCTGTTTTATATATATTCTAGGATGTTTTATGAGGAAAAGCTATTGTTTTGCGATATGGTCTAACCAGAATCTTTCCACAGAGAACATTAAAGCTAAGCTGAATCAATTGCAGAGGAATAGGACAATAACAGAGACACTCTGAGTCTGAATTTACCAAATTTCTGTCTTTGAAAATCAACCATCAAAGGTAAATAAAATAAATAAAACTGTGTTTTTAAAATGTCTAAGGCTACAGTTTTTATAAAGACGTGATGATCATTTTAATAATCAGCAGCTGTTAAAATTTCTGAATTAAATTATTTTCCATTTATACAACCTAAAAAGGTGATAATGGGTCACATATTACATCTTGTTTTTGGACACACTAATAAAGGCAACACATGCTGGCATAACTAAAATTGGCCATTGTCAAAAAAATAGCCAGATGTTTGCATATAAAAAAATAATTTGGCCTTTAAGGTGCTTAATGTCCTTTGTGGGAACAATTTAGAAGTGTCAGCAGGGTGTCAGGACACACCTGCTACCGACCAAAGATTAACAAGCAGGGGCTGTTACTGATACCGCACAGCTTCATGGAAGAGCCAGAGATCCATACAGAAGACTATATAGAACTGTCACCCATGGGCTGCATGTCACTGCTTCAGATGCCCGTACATGTAGACCCCTTTTATATGTCTCCAGGGCATACACAGGCGCTACTACAAGGACACACACGGGCCCTATCACCACAGTCTTCTTCACTGGCTGAACAGCTCCCAGACACCAGCCTTTTATCCCAGCATCAGATAGGTTGTCCAAGGAGATGGCCTATGTATCTCACTTTGTATATGATGCCACCAAGCCTGCATCCCTTACATCCAGTAACATGTATTTTTCCCAAATCTTAGTGGGCCCAGCACATTTCATTCTGCCACTATCAAATAAGATCATACAATACCTCTTTCCTCCAAACTTTAGAATGCCTATACTGACAACGAAAGCATATACCAACCAGCAAAGACTTCACATTCCTAATTTGTGAGGTCAGGGATATATATATATATATATATATATATATATATATATATATATATAAAACTTCAAAATGACTACTCTCTGCACTGATTTAAAACACCTGAAGCAAAGGCCTGTTACACCCCTTGAAGATGTCAGCTCGATAAAACGCTACATCCGGGTTGGACTGGACAGGAAGAGACGTTATCCCACTGATGCAATCTGTGGTGAGAGACATCGCTGTGAGATTGTTTTCTGGAACAGCAGAGTTACTGCTATATGTGATTAAGCACTGTTAACCTGGTGCAAGGCTGTGCACCAATGAATGTAAGTGAGCAAATTTATCTTTTTAGAATATAATTTTAAACAAATTGTGGATTTTACACCATGCACATTTCTTTTCTTTCTGGCTGTATCTGGACTTGAATGGAAACTGTAGCAGATTGTAAGGCTTTCTAGAGTTCCCCCATAATATCAATGCATTGTAAGGCTTGCTAGAGTTCCCCCATAATATCAATGCTTGTAGAGATGTATCCTTTAACCCAGAGTCATTAGGATTAATTACACAGAAGCTAGAAACAGCCTTGTCAAATGTTATTGTGTACGAGCAGAGAACAATAACATAGATAAGGCATGCGGTAGAAACAAGGTTTAATTGGTCACACAGAAAATAGATTGCTATGTTTTACACACGTTGTATAATTGTGACGTACTGTATTACTTGTATAACCTAATTACTTAAATACATTTGGCTGAATCAAGGGCGTTCCTTTTCTTGTATGTTTTGACTAGGTGCAGTGCGCACAAAAAATAAAGGGAAGTCTTTGATTCACCATATTGCTGTATGTGTCTTGACTTGCCGATGCATCAGAGAGTCTCCATACATCATAGGTCCTAATTCCTGCGTCCAAAACCACCAACTTCACACATGGTACCAGAAGTGGGGCAATCATTTGGCAGGTAGGTGAAGATCTTTGTAAATATTTTATTTGCGAAGCATATTCACTTACTCTGTCGGCGATTGATCGCACTCATATTTGATTTTTAATCTTTTGTATGCCCAGAGGGACTCTAGGTTCACCTTCCCTGGGCTAGATGTGAGGGTTGTGTGGATTAGAGATATTTTCCCGCTAGTTTGGCCGGATTAAAGATAAAAGAAATTGTCCCGCTAGGTCGGACGGACTTAGGATAAGAGATATTGTCCTGCTAGGTTGGTCGGACTAGAGTAGATAGTGAGAGCCCTATTGTTGTCTCTCACAATAAAGGACGGATGTATGGATCTCTAAGGCCCCATACACACGACCAAACATGTATGCTGAAACTGGTCCGAGGGCCAGTTTCAGCATACATGTTCGGTCGTGTGTGGGCGCGAGCGGGCCAAATTCCAGCAAACATTTGCCCGCTTGGCCTTTTCCCAGCGGGCAAATATTCCTGGACGTGTTTTAAAACCGTCCGCTGGAATCCTGCCCGCTCGGACATGTACGGTCGTCAGTACAGACCTACCGTACATGTCCAGGCGCCCGCCGTCCCTCGCATGCGTCGAATGACTTCGACGCATGCGTGGAAGCCTTTAAATGGCAGGCCCGCCCACGTCTCCGCGTCATCGCCGCGTCATCGTCGCGGCGACGACACGGACACGCCCCGCGTATTGTTTACGCGCGGACTTCTGTACGATGGTGTGTACAACCATCGTACAGAAGCCCTCTGGCAGACATGTATGGTGAAAACGGTCCGACGGACCGCTTTCACCATACATGTTTGTTCGTGTGTACCCGGCCTAAGAGGTTATATAATCGCAATTTCTTTCTTGACTGGCCATTATTGTATGTGTTTTTGAAGATTGCAATATGATTGAAAGTATATATATATGAATATATAACATCTAAATGTGGTTGCTGCTTAACTGGTTTATTGTTTATATGTTTTTATATGCCCCTGTGTGGAACCCTGCTATTTTATTGATAAGAATAACTGCATTGTATTAGTCATTCTTGCATATATATATATTTATTGTTTTGGAAACACATAAAGCGTTTTTGGAAACGCATATAGATAGATCCTAGACGGATCTCATAGTCCTAGGTGGCTATTAAGGGAAACTTAAATTTCAAAATAGATTGACATGTTGTTCTGAGATCTCAGTTTGCTTTTGCTTATCTTTCTATCGCATAGAGGTATAAGTATAATCTTGTATAGAGGTATAAGAATGTTGTTGGTGCTTGGTAAGTGCCCAGAGTGTGAGTGGACTGTTGGTTTTCTATTAGGCCCCGTACACATGACCGAGTTTCTCGCCAGAATTCAACCAGAAACTCGATCGGAGCCGTATTCTGCCGAGAAACCCGGTCGTGTACACTTTTGGCCGAGGAAACCGACGAGGAACTTGTCGAGCCAAATAGAGAACATGTTCTCTATTTCCTCGTTAGTCAATGAGGAAACTTGGCTCGCCGAGATCCTCGGCGGCTTCACAAGGAACTCGACGAGCAAAATGATGTGTTTTGCCCGTCGAGTTTCTCAGACGTGTGTACGGGGCCTCAGAGTAATCAGACATGTTTTAGAGTATAAGAACATTGGCCCGAATTCACAAAGCACTTACGCCAACGTATCTCGAAATACGCCGCGTAAGTGTAAGTATGCACCGTCGTATCTATGCGCCGTGCCCATAAACTGAGATACCCCTGAAAATAGGCTTCATCTGACCGACGTAACTTTCCTACACCGGCGTATCGTGGGCGCATATTTATGCTGGGCGCATTTGCCGCTCCCATTGATTTTCTATGCACATATGCAAATGAGGGAGATACGCCGATTCACAAACCTACTTGCGCCCGGCACATAATATACGCGGTTTGCGTAAGTCGTACGTCCGGCATAAAGTTATTCCCCATATAGGAGGCGCAACTCATGCAAAGGTATGGACCAGGGAACACAAGCCGTCGTATCTTTTGTCGTTTACGTTGTACGAGAATAGGGCTGGGCGTAGGTTACGTTCACGTCGTAGGCAGTGATCCGTCGTATCTTAGGGAGTAGTTCCGACGTGATTCTAAGCATGCGCACAGGGATGCGGCCACGGGACGGCGCATGCGCCGTTCATTTTAAGTACTTCTATGGCGTTAGCCCCATCATTTGCATGGGGTCACGCCTCATTAGCATGGCTCACGCCCACTTCCACCTACGCTGGCTTACGCAGAGGAAACCCAGCGTATCTTTAAGAGCGAGTGGGTGCAAGTGCTTGGTGAATCCAGTGCTTGCCTCTGTGTGCTGCGTCGGCGTAGCGTATATTAGATACGATACGCCTGCATAAATATGCGCCGATGTATGTGAATCCGGGCCATTATTAATGTCTCATAGATGTTCTGAATGTGTTGTGGGTGTACTGTTTTGTTATTGCAGTAGTCACACATACTTAATAGCAAGTGTACCGGGTGGGTATCATTCAAGGATCAGTAAGGGTCCATTATTTTGTGAAGGTAAACCGCGAGTACAGGTATTGAGGTTCAACCTACACATACCAATAGTTTTCCAGGAAAGATTAACGGTTAAGGGACTCAGGGGTCAGGTACATAGGCAAGGAAACAACGTTTTAGTTTGCCCCTGGTCACTGTATTATTTACATCCCTCTGAAATTTCACTCTGACACTGTGGGGGCTCTAATAAAGACACCAGAAAAAACATATCCCCTCATAGCAGAAAGGGATATTCCTGGAGTAGTGAGTATAGACACTGACACAGGATCGTTGAGGGGGGCAGAAGGGGGGGTCTGACTTACAAGTTATACCCCCTACTGCATCTTAAAAGTATATACATCAGCTAGAAGTAGAAGACATTTTGAATAAATCATCTGTTAAAAGATGATTTAAAAGTCAACCTGGTCAGGGACAAGTCTACACCAGAAAAGGGCTAATTTGCGACCATCTGTATAACTTTGTTGGTCATAGACTGTGTCACATATCTATATACATATATATATGGTGCTTTGGAAGCACATAGTAAAAGACTCTGGGAGTTTTGTAAAGGTTTTGAGAAACCTAATTAAGACAGTTCCGTATTTTTAAAACTGACTGTTCTGAGAAGCAGTAGTAGGAACAAACTGAAGGACAGATTGAGCTCGTAACTGATAATATATTTTTCCTTCAGTCCCTGTTGCATGAAGTGATTAAGATATTATAAATAGTAATATAGGATCGGTAGAGGTTATTTGTTTAAGTAAGTAAAAACCTTCCTCCCCACAGCCATAGCCTGCAGATAGAAAACAGGGTAAACTTGGCACGGTTCAAAAATGTATGAGGCGGGTCTGAGACCGATACGTTTTTAGGTATAATCTGTAATTTTTGTTAGACCTCAACAGTTTAACTGTTCTAAGAAGTAGTAGTAAAAACTCTGGGCAAGGGACAGAAAAAAAACTCAGACCTCCGTCGCTGGCCTTCCTGTTGCGTGACAAATATAAAATAATCTGTTTGTTTGTATGGAGTTGTCTAGAAGCTAAGGGTGATATTGTTTTGAAGTGATTACGATTTGTGATTATGTGAAGGTACAGGATAATCCTGTACCTCTATGAGCCAAGGTGTTCTATAAGTTAATGTGAAAACTTACAAATGCTGACAGTAAGGGTCAATGGACCCACTTTTTGTGGACGGTTTTTACAGAAGAGTGGCCACAATGATGAACGATTATTCTCATTAATTCTGTTATCAGTGGCTAATAATTAGTCGGTGTCTAGAGTCCATTGACTAATACAAAAATAAAGCATTTTAACATTCAACATTTTTCTAATGCTACGTATGAGTGAAGAGGGAGAGAAGCTCCTCCACAGAAGCCCCCACCCTTGGGGTTCTCTGTGAGGAAATCGCCCCTCCTTTCCTCTAAGAATGAATGAAAAATATTTTGGGTGACCGGGTTGGTTTAGCATGCCGGAATATTAAAGGAACTTGTGCACTTATTATTTGTATTGTTTATATTGCTAGGTAAACATTGTATATGTATGTAGCGTTCCGTTTTTTGGAAAGAGGTGGGTTGGAAATGGCAGAGCACTGACTTGAACACGCTAGGGTCAGAGCAGATGGGAGGAGAAGGATGCCAAGTCCAAATTTGCCCTAGTCCTCAGGTGCAAGCCACAGCCCAGTAGAATCCCCCCCCCCCCACCCTCCAATAAAAATAGTTGGCAGGATGTCAAATAGGTTTATCTCTTAACAGGAAGTTTATTTTGAAAAACTGATTCTTGCACATTAACCACTTGCCGTCGCCGCACCGTCGAAATACGTCCACAAGGTGGCTCTCCTAGGCGAGATCACGTTATATGACGTCCTGCCTATAAGCCGCCACTAGGGGCGCACGTGCGCCGCCGGAGGCGCGCGCGCGCGCCCCCCGCTCGCCCCCGACTCCCGTGCGTGTGCCCGGCGGGCGCGATCGCCGCCGGGCACACGCGATCGCTCGGTACAGAGCGGGGAACGGGAGCTGTGTGTGTAAACACACAGCTCTCGTTCCTGTCAGCAGGGGAAATGCTGATTTTCTGTTCATACAATGTATGAACAGAAGATCAGTGTTTCCCCTAGTGAGGCCACCCCCCCCCCACAGTAAGAACACACCCAGGCATACTTAACCCCTTCCCCGCCCCCTAGTGTTAACCCCTTCACTGCCAGTGGCATTTTTATAGTAATCTAATGCATTTTTATAGCACTGATCGCTATAAAAATGCCAATGGTCCCAAAAATGTGTCAAAAATGTCCGAAGTGTCCGCCATAATGTCGCAATACCGAAAAAAAATCGCTGATCGCCGCCATTACTAGTAAAAAAAAATATTAATAAAAATGCCATAAAAATACCCCCTATTTTGTAAACGCTATAACTTTTGCGCAAACCAATCAATAAACGCTTATTGCGATTTTTTTTTACGAAAAATATGTAGAAGAATACGTATCGGCCTAAACTGAGGAAAAATTTTTTTTTTTTATATATTTTTGGGGGATATTTATTACAGCAAAAAGTAAAAAATATTCATTTTTTTCAAAATTGTCGTTCTATTTTTGTTTATAGCGCAAAAAATAAAAAACGCAGAGGTGATCAAATACCACCAAAAGAAAGCTCTATTTGTGGGAAAAAAAGGGCGCCAATTTTGTTTGGGAGCCACGTCGCACGACCGCGCAATTGTCTGTTAAAGCGACGCAGTCCCGAATCGCAAAAAGTACTCTGGTCTTTGGGCAGCAATATGGTCCGGGGGGTAAGTGGTTAACAGCCACATATTAGGGTATCTCCGTGCAAAATATTGCCATTTGGCCAAAAATCTCAGAGGTTTTAATAAACATTGCATCTTTTTTTTTTTTAAGTTGCTTTTATTGTAATTTTCAAGGTAAAACAATAAAAACAATACAATACAGAGCCTATTGGGCATACCCAGGCTCGGTCACACACAAACTAAAATAAAAATAAACAACTAAACTACCACCTGTGCAGATTATCTAGAGCAGTGGTTCTCAACCTTCTAGTGCCGTGACCCCTTGATTACATTTCCCAAGTCGTGGGGACCCCTAACATTAAAATAATTTTCGTAGGGTGGGTTGTCAGCACCCAAGGGAAGACAAGTAATTTGCGCCCCTAACCTATGGACATTTAGTCCACCCTGAGTCCCTTCCACTCATACAGTATTAAAACCCCTTAAGGTAAAAAAAAAATTCCCCATCCCTCTCTCTAGCCGCCTTTCTTGTTCTTCCTCCTATTCTTTCTCTCCCTTTTTCTTTATTCCTCCCCCTCTTTTCCTCTCCCTTACATGTATGGGATGAGTGGTAGTGCTGGTGTGGGGTGGGACCTGTGGCACTTAGGCCTTGTACACACGGTTGGACCAAACCGATGAGACTGGTCCATCGGTTTGTTTTCAGCGGTTCACCTCTGAAGTGGCCTGACGGCCTGATATGTGTACACACCATCAGTCCAAAATACAAGCGGGTCAGAACACGGTGACGTAAAACACACGACGTGCTGAATAAAACGAAGTTCAATGCTTCCAAGCATGTGTCGACTTGATTCTGAGCATGCGCGGGTTTTGAACCAAAGCTTTTTTGTACTAACCATCGGTTTGGTCCGATCGCCCAGCGGTCCAGCGGCTCGGTTTTGAAGCATGTTTAGAAATTTTGGACCGAAGGAAACCAGACCGCTAGCCTATACACACGGTCGGTTTGGTCCGATGAAACTGAACTTTGGTTCATTCTCAGCGGACCAAACCGACCGTGTGTACGAGGCCTTAGGTGTTCTTGATCCAAGTCATCTAATCATCTGAGAACTGTAGTTGGGACTTTTAATGGCAACTATAATCACAGGTAGTGTTACTCACTGTGTCTCCGGCTTCACTGTGTCTCCAACTTTGTGGTGGCTCACAGCAGTGACACCTATGCCGAAATCAGGAGATAGGGTCTCCTTCAGCCCCTCCCACTTTACATTACTCACCAGTCAGCTGACCTCTAGTCTCTGCCCCCTAGCCATGCTGTGAACTGAATGGCCATCTGTGAAGAGTCTGAGTGGGCAGCCACAGGCTCCAGGAACAGCCCAGCTGGGCAGCCACGAAAAGGCTGGGAGAGCTTCAGGAACAGCCCAGGATTTAGACCCCTGGCAAATCGTCATTCGACCCCCAGGTTGAGAACCACTGATCTAGAGTATTCTTCTGTTTCCACAGATACTCCACATAGCTTATTGTTAATTATTTACGAAATGAAATGAAGCAGTGGCGGCCGCCCCCCTCCCCCAAGTCAGTAAAAAAAAAGAATAAAAAAAAAAAAAAAAAAAAAATTATTTAAACATGTCCCTTTAAAAAAAAAAAAAATCGAAAAAACTTCCTTATGTGCACTGTGTCCGAGCGCCGGGCGCCGGGCAAGTGCAGATTGAGTAGCGCCACGTCTGTGCAATCACAAGATTGCAGATGTGGCGCTACATTGGCAGAAAAAAAATGCCTTTGTGGCGGAGCGCATCGCGCCACAGCTTCCGGCGCGATTGACTTGGACTTGAGGCCGGGCGCGTGCACGCCACCCAGTATATTTCTGTGCCTGTGCCGACGTCAGGAAGTGACGTCGGCACTCTGCAGACCAGAGGGACGCACCTCCGTGAGCCGGGCATGAAGGAAAGGTAAGTCTGCAGCATTATACATTCCCCTCAGCAGCAGAGCAGTTTTCACAGCAAAGCTAGCTGCCTTATGTTCAGTGAAGCTAGCGGCGCCCCCCCCCCCTTGTTAAACTTCTTTATTCTATTTTGGACGAAAATAGCGGTCGGCTCCTGGTCCTGAGAGGAGAGGGACCGAGAGAGCCCGGGGAAGAGGAGGACACTTCCTGGACACTGGCAGGGTAAGTGTTACTGAATGTGATGGTGCGAGGAGGTGAAGGAGAGGGACAGACGAGCAGCTGAGAACCGGAGTGTAACAGCCTGTCTTCTACACAGACAGGGGAGAGATCACTCTGACAGGAGACACGTGGGTTGGAGATGTACTGTACAGTATAATGGTGTGGGACATAGCAGATATACTGATCAACCCACCCTCTCCATCTCCATCTCCCTCCCCCTCTCTCACTTCCTACACCTCCCTCCCCCCTCTCTCATGACCCCCCTTCTTGCTACACCCCTCACCCCCCTCTTTTTACACCCCCACCACCTCTCCCCACTCTCTCACTACCCCATCTTCCTACATCCTCCACCCCCTCTCTCACTACCCCCCACTTTCTACACCCCCTCTCTCACTACCCCCTCTCTCACTACCCCCCCCCCACTTTCTACACCCCCTCTCTCACTACCCCCCACTTTCTACACCCCCTCTCTCACTACCCCCCCACTTTCCACACCCCCCTCTCACTACCCCCCCCAATGCCTACACCCCCTCTCTCACTACCCCCCAATGCCTACACCCCCTCTCTCACTACCCCCTCTTCCCCTCTCCTTCTCTCTCTATCTCTATCTACCCCCAATGCCTACACCCCCTCTCTCACTACCCCCCTCTTCCCCTCTAATTCTCTCTCCATCTCTATCTACCCCCAATGCCTACACCCCTCTCTCACTACCCCCCTCTTCCCCTCTCCTTCTCTCTCCATCTCTATCTACCCCCAATGCCTACACCCCCTCTCTCACTACCCCCCTCTTCCCCTCTCCTTCTCTCTCCATCTCTATCTACCCCCAATGCCTACACCCCTCTCTCACTACCCCCCTCTTCTTACACCCCTCTCCTTCTCTCTCCCTCTTCCCCCTCTCTCACTACCCCCTCTTCCTACACCCCCCAACCACCTCTCCCCCTCTCTCACTACCCCCCTATTTCTACACCCCCTCTCTCACTACCCCCAATGCATACACCCCCTCTCTCCCTCTGTCACTACCCCCTCTTCTTACACCCCTCTCCTTCTCTCTCCCTCTCCCCCCTCTCTATCTACCCCCACTTCCTACACCCCCCTCTCACTACCCCCCAATGCCTACACCCCCTCTCTCACTACCCCCCAATGCCTACACCCCCTCTCTCACTACCCCCTCTTCTTACACCCCTCTCCTTCTCTCTCTCCCTCTTCCCCCTCTCTCACTACCCCCTCTTCCTACACCCCCCAGCCACCTCTCCCCCTCTCTCACTACCCCCCTATTTCTACACCCCCTCTCTCACAACCCCCAATGCCTACACCCCCTCTCTCTGTGTCACTACCCCCTCTTCTTACACCCCTCTCCTCTCTCTCCCCCCTCTCTCACTACCCCCTCTTCCTACACCCCCCAACCACCTCTCCCCCTCTCTCACTACCCCCCTATTTCTACACCCCCTCTCTCACTACCCCCAATGCCTACACCCCCTCTCTCCCTCTGTCACTACCCCCTCTTCTTACACCCCTCTCCTTCTCTATCTACCCCCCACTTCCTACACCCCCTTCTCTCACTACCCCCCAATGACTACACCCCCTTCTCTCACTACCCCCCAATGCCTACACCCCCTCTCTCACTACCCCCCTCTTCCCCTCTCCTTCTCTCTCCATCTCTATCTACCCCCAATGCCTACACCCCTCTCTCACTACCCCCCTCTTCTTACACCCCTCTCCTTCTCTCTCTCTCTCTCTCTTCCCCCTCTCTCACTACCCCCTCTTCCTACACCCCCCTACCCCCAATGCCTACACCCCCTCTCTCCCTCTGTCACTACCCCCTCTTCTTACACCCCTCTCCTTCTCTCTCTCCCTCTTCCCCCTCTCTCACTACCCCCTCTTCCTACACCCCCCAACCACCTCTCCCCCTCTCTCACTACCCCCCTATTTCTAGACCCCCTCTCTCACTACCCCCAATGCCTACACCCCCTCTCTCCCTCTGTCACTACCCCCTCTTCTTACACCCCTCTCCTTCTCTCTCCCTCTCTATCTACCCCCCACTTCCTACACCCCCCTCTCTCACTACCCCCCAATGCCTACACCCCCCTCTCTCACTACCCCCCAATGCCTACACCCCCTCTCTCACTACCCCCTCTTCTTACACCCCTCTCCCCCCTCTTCCTACACCCCCCAACCACCTCTCCCCCTACCCCCCTATTTCTACACCCCCTCTCTCCCTCTGTCACTACCCCCCCCCACTGCCTACACCCCCTCTCTCACTACCCCCCTCTTCCTACACCTCTCTCCCCCCTTCTCTCTCCCTCCTCTCCCTCCCCCTACCTAAATCCCCTCCTCTCACCCACCCTCTCCTTCTCCATCCCCCTCTCTCGTTTACCCCCCTCTATCCCCTCCCTCTCTCCCCTTCCTCCATCTCTCTCCTACTTTCCCATCTCTCTTTCCCTCCTAGACATAGACATACAGCGGCAAGGTGGCTTCGCTGCTCCAGATCAGGTAGGGAATACACACTGCTGGCGACCCGGCTGTACTGTGACTAAACACAGGAGATGTCGATCACCGGGTGCACCCGCCGATCATCTTGAATTTACACAGGACAGAGCCCTGCCTGTGTAAACAAGGTAGAGCTCTGTTCTGTCAGCAGGGAATACAATTCAGGACTTCCCTTAGTAAAAGCACCAATCACAGTACACACACACAGGCTAGGCACACATTTAACCCTTTGATCGCCCCTAGATGTTTAACATCTTCCCAGCCAGTGTCATTAGTACAGTTACAGTGCATATTTGTAGCACTTATCACTGTATTAGTGTCACTGGTTCCCACAAAGTGTCAGCTAGTGTCCAAATGTCTGCCGCAATATCACAGTCGCTGATCGCTGTCATTACTAGTAAAAATAAATATATATATTTTTATTTTCAAAATTGTCTGTCTTTGTTTATAGCCCAAAAATAAAAGTGACGCAGAGGTGATCAAATACCTCCAAAAGAAAGCTCTATTTGTGGGAAATAAAGGACATAGATTTTATTTGAGTACAGCGTTGAGTGTGGGTGGGGACACAGGGGTCCTATGATCTTATTGCCCCGGGGCCCCGTGAGTTGTCAGTCCGTGCCTGGTTTGGGCTGCTCAATCTAAAATGCCTGGGCCTATTATTTGTCCCAGTCCATGCCTGATGAGAGATTTCAGTACAGGAACATGAATTTAGTGTATTTTATCAGTATAATGAGTGATGTCAGTAAGGGACATGAATTGCAGTGTATTAGTATGAGAGATGTCAGTACAGGGACGTGCAGTGTATTATATCAGTATGAGAGATGTCAGTACAGGGACATTGCAGTGTATTACATCCATATGTGAGATATCCCTCCCCCCAATGCAGTATGTCCGCAGCCTCTGGTAATTTCGTGCAGTATGTTCGCAGTCTCTGGTAATCTTGTGCAGTATGTCTGCAGTCTCTGGTAATCTCATGCAGTATGTCCACAGTCTCTGGTAATCTCATGCAGTATGTCCGCAGTCTCTGGTAATCTCATGCCCATTTAGAGTCCTTCATTACTAACAGTGTAATTTTTTAGTTTGTTTGCGCCGATCTGTAAGGCTGCGCTATATACCATGATTTGTGATGCTGGGGCTATATACTCTGTCCTGTGATGCTGAGATGTATACTCCTGACACTATGGGTGGAAGCAAGTGGAATACAGGGGACGGAGTGGGTGGATTCGATAAGAGGTGTGGCTTATGACAAGTGGGAGGGACCACATGTGGAGGGGCGGGGTCTTGCGCCCCCCCATCCTAAAACTTCACCAGCCGCCACTGAAATGAAGTACACATTACATATACACATTCACATTCCCCCTCTCCCCATAACTATTTACCAAGCAACCCAAGGAAGCCTACAAGTTCAGAGATGCTGAGCCGTTACAGGTAATTAATAGAGCATTACTAATCATCCATCGAGTCTGCATTAGTAGACAGGGATTCCGTCCAGATGTCCCATATTTTATGAAATTTCTTAGCACAGCCACGTGACAGGTAAGTAGCCTTGTATAGTGGCAGAGCCGAGTTCACTAACCTCTTCCAAAAATTACTACAGACTTACGAGCATAATAAAGTAATAATCCTAGTAGGGTTCTGCTTGCCCGGCGAGGGGCCAGCTGTTCTACAAGTCCCAACAGACATACCTCCACTAACAATGGCACAGGAATGGTGGTGACAGTCATAAAATAAAAGTGGTGACCTCAGCCCAAAAGACTTTAATCTGAGGACAGTTCCAAAAAATATGAATGAAATCCACTGAGGGCAAGTCGCATCTCCAGCAAAAAGCTGGGATGGATGGACATATTTTGTGTAGGCGCATGGGCGTGTAATACACTTGATGTAGTATTATAAATTGCACTAATCTATCTCTAGCCGATATTAGCTGTGAAAAGGGACGCTCCCACATTTCCTCCCAATCTTCTGTATCTAGTGTAGGGAAATCGACCACCCACTTCGCCTTAAGGTTTTATAAACATTGCATCTTAAAGGAACATAACACTTTAAACGCCTATTGAGCCTAATCTGTGTATTATTGAGCGATTGTAGTGATGCTGACACCCTGTTCTGAGGCATAGACAAAAATGTATAGTTTAAAAATTTATAGAAGAGGGGATACTGGATATCACCCTAGAACACCTCTATTCACCCTGTAACCGTATAACACAGGACTTGAGGGAAATTTAGTTATACATAGAGCACCAGTTTTTATCTGATGTGCCATGTCACAGCCACACCATCTAATGCTACCCACTTCACTTCATAGTGATTGGTTTAGCGAATATGTTTTAGCGTCCTGGTGGACGAGGAGAGGGCATCCCCTTGTGGACGCAGCCAATCTTTTGGAAATGTATCCTTCATAGCCGATGACTAACCTGGTGGATAATATCCTTAGAGTTATGTACCTTTGTTGTCTACGCAATTATGCTCCAGACCACATTGCAAGCCCACCTGTGAGACCACACCTACACATAGATTGGTCCTGCTACAGTATGTAGTTACTCTTTGGAGGCTGGTTGTAAGGTCGGGTTGAGGTTGCACCCAGAAGGACACTTTTGGTTTCATTTAAAGGGCCATAAGTTTGTTTTACTTTGGCAGGTAAATCAATCAAGCAATAAGTTAGATTGATTGGCTGTTTTCAGCTTTCCAGGTTCTTCCTGAGTTAGCCATCCTAGCATTTGAGACTAGCATATGGAAGCAGACCAGGCGGCTAAGGATGCTGCATTACAGCCCTGGACACTTGATGGGTCTGTGCAACTCACAGATTCCACCTAGTTCTGGCCCAGTATAGCTGGGATAAATAATTCAACTTTAAGGACCCCAGAACGAGAAGAACACGTGGTCCACAGGGGGCAACTTTGGAATCAAAATAGTAAAGTACTGAGGGATATCTATATTATAAATTGATGCCTTCGTCCCATTAAATTATTGTAGAGAAAAGGGAGGCTTATGGTGGACTATAATGGCATCATATGTGCAACTGATAAACAGTCAATATTATAATTAAAAGGTTTTTATTACAAAAATAGAAACATTCCATAACATTTACAATAAAATATCAGTTGTGATAACCATGAATCAACTTATCGTTGGCACATATTACCAACGATATATACAAAGTACCAGTAGTTGCGCAGTGTATGTAAACTCTACATGTCTCATGTTTCGCGGTTCTTTGATGTCTACTTCCTCAGGAATCATACATAGGCGCATAATTTGTTGAAAGGTATGTACAAGGAATATGTCACGAAAATAAAAATCAAACAAACATTAATATTATATATACATTGTGGAAAATATATTGTTACAGTTCTATAGAAAAAAGTGCAACCATCTGCCGGTATATAACCATCACCAAAAGAACATCTCACCGTGGATGCTGTGTCAGGTAAGTGGCCAAGAGCCCGGACTATGAATGGCAACCCACCCCGGAGGAGTCAGAAAGTCACAGGATGGCCCAAAACACAGGTATAACCTAGATAAAATATTTGAATTAGACATATGTCAGTATATTCACATTCTCCTCAGGCCCATAAATGTGGCCAGGTGGCAAATTATATTAAAATGTAAGCATTATCCATATATATATACAAAACATATACCTTCTATAAAGAGACGTCTGTTATATCCCAATCAATGTCACTTGGTATATTATATATATATATAAGTAGCCCCTCTGGGTACAGGGAGGTCTGAAAATAACAATTAGTGGTAATTATAGTTATTTATATTAGTTATATATTTATTATTCATCAACTGGGTCAGAGGTGTTATTATATTATTATAGTTTTTGTTTCCATTTTTACCTGAGTTATTCATATATATTGTGACCAGAGGTGGATCTGATATATTCCTTTCTAAAGATAAAATAACAAAAAAATTATAAAAACAAATTCAATTGGTAAATAATGCTTAAATAATAAACATAAAAATAGTGTTGGCAGGTATAAATATTTTAATATAGGACCACGCAGGCCAAACATTTTATCCAATTTGCATTTCTATCTCTTCCTCTGTTTGACTTTGGCTAGGTTTGCCTTAATAGGAAATACAATTTAAAAAAAATGTAAAAGAAAGGAAATTTGTAAATCATTCTTATCAACCATGAAAATACAATATAAAATAGGGATAGCAGGCAGAAAACATTATTCCCCCTACATCTTTGCCTCCTGTGCCGTAACTATACGAAAATAAAAAATAAAAATAAAAAAATATACCCTGCTGCTGCCTAGGAGGAGAAAACTATGCTGGTAAAGCAGAGGCATTGCAGATGTACCTGATGTGTTCATCCCAACCCCATCTACACCAAAAAATAAATAAAGAATACAGAAAAAATACCTACATTTAGAAATAAAAATTAAAACAAACAAGTAAAAGCAATGAAAAATAAGAAATTGTGGCTGAGAATCTGCCATTCTGAAGCAGGGCCAGGCAGTTCCCACTAGATTATATGAAAAAGGTTGCAGTGCAAAAAGCTTAGACAATGTAGGAATCAGACTGACTGTTCAATTTGGGGATGGTTACAGTGCAACTCCAGATTGAATCAGATGCCCACTGTACACTGTGACATCCTCCCACTCTCTCTTCCATCAAGTCATTGCTGCCTCTCTTTTAGGCATGTTATGCTCCCCCAAGGGCAATTTGACACATCTTTGTACTTCTCACTTGGATTAAGCTTGCATAATGCACCAGCTGTTGGTCCTTCGATAGATAGATAGATAGATAGATAGATAGATAGATAGATAGATAGATAGATAGATAGATAGATAGATAGATAGATAGAAAAATAATATAAAGAAAAGTCAAGGAGAGATTCATTTTTTTTCCTGTTTGGCATTAACACTGGCTCTCCAGGCAGTGCTCATATTCCCATGAATCTACTAACAGGATGCACATAACCCCCATAGACTTCAATGGAATTCACTGTTAAGTTGATGAACACTTCCCCCCAGAATTTAACCCAAGCACATTAGCCTATCCCTACTTGTTTCATAAATGTGAACCAGCCCTTAAGCTAGGCCACTACCAATACAACTTCAATGTGCCTGTCTATGCACTTACTAGTACTTCAAAAACATTTCTTATAATTATATTTTTAGATCATTTGGCTTGAAGAAAGGATGTCAGTATGCAATTTAGTTTTTTTTATAAAAGATTTGTTTTTATTTTAATTTTAAGTCGTCATTTCAACTCTATTACCAGTCAACTTTAAATACTTCTGAATCATGCTTTCCAGGTTACTTGATGCAGAATTGCTGAATTAGGTAACCCCAAAACACCATGCAATATCTTTCCTATGCCTGAGAATGCTCAATGTCGCTACTAGTATTCATGCTATATTGGGAAAAAAGGGGGTAGAACACAAAGTCTGCTGGGAATCCATGCCAGGAAGTCACAAAGGGATGACAGTTATAAAAAAATAATGTGCGCAATACAAAAAAAAAAATAATAATAATCAACACATTAAATAATTAAAATTGTAATAAATATTTTTTTTTTTTACCTTACACACAATTTATATTTTACAAACTTAGTCAATGCACTGATTGTCAGGTATCGTTGTATGCTCTTACTGACAAACTGACATTTATATTAAAAGTCAAACTGCAGGTATGATGTAAATTCTATTTTCACACAAGGGACCACTATTGCAAAACATTTAGCTGAAGAACTGTAGCAAATATATTATAAGGTACTCTTCATGATTTTTCTCCATTTACAATAATACCAGGAAAGCTTGCCTGTCACTTCCAGATGTGAATGTGATTGTAAATTGAACATGAAAAATAATGAGTCCTTGTGTCTCCTGAGACTTTGGTCACATGCAGTTTATGAAGACACCAGAAAAGTGACTTTGTGCAATGATATGTGACTTCTACTGTCAGTAAACAGATTGATTCTACACATGCTGGCAGCAGCAAGTTATTAAAATGTGCATTGAAATAAGAACCACATAAACTTTTGATTGAAAAAAATATATATTTTGGAAAAGTACAATTAAACATTTTTAGTGCTTTACGTATATTTTAAGCATCATTTGTGACTTGTACATACTTGCTAGACCTAAAATATATATATATATATATATATATATATATAAAAAAATATATATATAAATAAAAAAAATCTTCACCATTTTCCGCTGCCATACAGACTAGTCACATAACACTTTCAGACACAACCAATTACTACTCCTCCCGCTCTCACCATTTCCAATGAAAATATAAAAGTGCAGCAAATTTTTGAAGGCTCTTTATATATATATACCCAGCACATGGGTACTTTTATATATATATATGTAGCGCTACCCCCGCAGGAGCCGCTGGATAGATTTGGGATGGCGTGTTACCTTCTGTGATGCATCTAGGGGTATGATGATGATGATGATGATGATGATGATGAGAGCAGTCATGGAATGTCCAAACAGCAAGGTGTCTTTTTCTGTGCTTTGATTCTTGCCCAACACGGCAAACAGTGAACTTGAGGTAGATAGAGAAAGATGGGTGAAAAGGAGAAGTTGCAGATTCAGGCTTGGATAGAACAGAAGCAGTCCTGCTTCAAATAACACTTTGCTTCGTCGCCACTCCAGCCGGGGTGGGTGTAGTGTACCCGGACAGGCCTCTCACACCGACCTGGCAGCCAGAGTATCACTCGGAACTTTGAGGAGAAAATAAGTCTCTGCCACAGACTTAATAGAACTGACGAGTCAGAACGGGACCTCTGCCACAGGTCCCTTCTCCAGAACATAGGTAGTGAGGTAAATCCTCCTTGGTAAATTAGTGCCCGAATCTCCCTCAGGTAGTCTCTCAAATGGTTACCGACTGACAGGTCGCCATCAAACAAACTGTCAATGTCCGGTCACCCTGATCCCCGATGGATTTTCTAGGCCCTGTTGGATCGCCTGCCTCGGGGCTCACCTCAGACTGACTCCCCACCGAACAGCACAACTCGCTTGGGATCTTCTTCAGAAATTTGGGGACCCAGTAGATGACTGGGGCCCCGCCACAGCTTCAATTTCTCCGGGCCATCATGGTCCCGGAACCAAGGACACCGCATAGCACGTGTGCCCCAGCCTGGTAGGCCATATCGCCGGGGCCCGTGATGTGCGCACACCCCGAATGTGGGTGCCACACCCAGAACCAGAACAGAACGGCCCCAAAAATGGCGTCTGCCCTAGAAGTACCCTCCCCCAGCATGCCCCACGAGGGAGAAACCCCTCTCATTGGCTGCTGGCAGAAAGGCGCCTCAGACTGAACTCCACTGCTGCCACCTGTCGCCCAGAGATGGAAAGGTATCTCTGGAACACAGAATGAACTGGCTATACAGCCCAACTAGAGCAGAGGTCTAATTTACACAGATTAACTGGATGAGAGCAAAGTAACTCTTTTATCCCCCTCTAAATTTAAGATAGCACCTGGACTGAAAGTACACAGGCACTACATATATATATATATATATATATATATATATATATATTAAACAGGTGTCTATTTATAAAATAGTGTGCTCCAGCCACCAGAGAGAGAGCGAGAGAGACTGAAGCATGGGCAAAGCACAAGTTCTCCTTACTCCTTCTGTTCTCAGTATGCCACCATAGGAATAGGAAGTCTTGGAGAAAGTCATGTGGGTGAAAAAAGGCGTCATTGCGCGGCCATTTACATCATCACGATACCGGAAGTAAGCAGACACCAGGCTAATTGGTGCTGCTCACAAGCCTTCAGTATCTTAAGAGGACATAAAAAGAAATAGTGCACTGGATCACGTGAGTGGCTTTTATTTGTTTCCATAAAAAGAACCATACAGTACATGCAAAAAGCACCATGATCCTTATTTCTTTGCTTTTGAGATGAGTCTGGTAGTTCCTGGGTTGATGAAAGTAGTGACTTAGAATAATTAATAACGCACGTACATAATTAATAATCAGAGAAATATTAATATCGCACGTAAATAATTAAAATAAGCTATAAACACCTTTTTGTCTATATAAAAATTATAACAAAGTATAGCTCTGCTAAGAAGAGAAAAATATTACATTTATTGATACAGAGGAGAAACTGGTATTACTACAATATTTACAAACATAACATAACCTATAACACCTTTAAAACCAAGATGATATCCCAGGCACACAATTATACAAACAGTAAGATGGCTAACATGGATACATTAGTATCTCAAGACAATTCATAGGAAAGGGAAAGTTACAGAGATTAAGCTTTAGGAAGGGTGAGATAGAGAGAGAGAGAGAGGTATAGAGATAGATGGAGAGAGAGAGAGACAGAGAGACAGACAGAGAGAGAGAGAGATTACATCACCAGTCTGTTAGGTCAGCTCCTTCATCATGCTTCAGTCTGCTTGGTCAAGGCATCATACACTGACCATTGTCAAGCTGACTTGACTGTTTTTTATACCCCTGAGCCTGCATTTTCCTCCCTCCAAAACTCAAGTTTCCCGCGGATACGATTGGATGACTTATGTTTCTTTTCAGAATGACCCATAAGGACCCACACCCAGTATCCCCCTGTTATCACATCCTCTTGACATAGGAACTGTCTTGGAGTTTGCATATTTATCAACAACAAAACTTCTCGTGTGAGCACTACCTCATCCAGTTCCACACTTTGCATATCACAGGACCCCTGGCTTATGGAGACGCCTTGTCTGTCCGAGCACTATACACACACACACACACACACACACCTGGTATACACAGGCAATCTAAATGTGTGTTTGATAGGAGATGACAGAAAATTCTTTCAATACAATGAGGGGGCATTTCCTATCACATCCCCCCCCCCATTGAGGTAACATCCATATGCTGACATATGGTCAAAAACATGCTCCTCAGCTCACAGAGTAATCTAAAGACAGACCCAAATCACATTAATAAAAAACCTTGTAAAAGAACGACATACAAATTTCCTACAAATCTTAGAAATATGGATTTGAAAAATCTCTACCACAGTAGGAGCTACTACAATTTAAAGGGAAAGAGCATACTGCTACCAAACAAGGGAGTGGAAAGAGGATTTGAGGAAGGAACCAATGCTATTGAGACGCCTTAAGGGGAAAGCACACATTAGACCAATAAAATTGATTTTATAGGTCCTATCCAGAGATGAGTGTACTGTGAGCACAAAGGTGGAGCACTTGGATGATTATAGGCCATATCCACATACATTTACATCGGCGCAGTGGGTATCATTGACCAAACTGTACTGCTGCTGTAGTGGTGGTCACAGATCCTTGAATATTGAATCTAAAACTGTCAGGTAAAATAATTCCCATTTATACACTTCAACTGACCATTTAGGTAGTAACCTGGAGATTTGTTTTATTTTGAGTGGTTTGGTAAAACCTTGTAGTGTGGGTGAGGGATTTATTTTATTTTATTTCAGAATTTTGTTATGGTGCAGCAATATAATAATTTTAGATTTATTTGTATATATTTGAACACATTATATTACCAATTAGTAATATTCATGAAAATATCAAGGACAGTTAGGCAGTAAAACACTTTTGCAAACTTTAACCCTCTGAACTAATTAATATACAGTACACTCTCTAGAGATGACTAGTTGGGATGAATGGAGTGATGTCAGTAAAATTACCAGTTTCACTGGAAAGTCACTGATTTTGCTTTTTGGCAAAATTTCACTAAGCTGCCTAGGAGAACTTTAGGGTACTTTAATTATTTTATTTTAGCATTGATTGTATTTCTATTCTTTTTCCTTTTTTGTATACTTGATAATTTTCTACTTTTACATACCCTTTTTATATATTTTTTGCTGTCTGTTTTTTTATCCTGTGAAAAAAAAGTAAAGTATGGAGACCATTGAGGGGGCACCTTTTGCCACAATATAAGGTACAAGATAACTCAACCACTTGCTTACTGGGCACACATACAGGCATACCCCACTCTTAAGTACACAATGGGGTTTGTTTACTAAAGCTAGAAAGCGCTAAATCAGGCTCACTTCTGCACAGAAACCAATGAGCTTCCAGGTTTTATTACCAGGGTTAATTGAAGAAGCTGGAGTTAGAAACTCATTGGTTTCTATGAAGAAGTGAGTTTTCCAGCGATAGTAAATAATCCCCATTGTGTACTTAAAAGTGGGGTATGTCTCTACCCCCTTCCTGCACAGGCCAATTTCCAGCTTTTACCACTGTCACTCTTTGAATGACAATTGCACGGTCATGCTACACTGTACCCATATGACATTTTTATAATTTTATTTTGTACACAAATAGAGCTTACTTTTGGTGGTATTTATCACCACTGGGTTTTTTGTTTTTGTTTAGCTAAACAAGCAAAAAAAGATGTGAAATTTTGAAAAAACAAAAACGTTTTTCATTGTTTGTTATAACATTTTGCAAACAGGTAATTGTTCTCCTGCATTGATGTGTGCTGATGAGGCTGCACTAATCGGCACTCATAGGCTGCACTGATTGGCCACTGATAGGCTGCACTGATTGGCACTGATAGGCTGCACTGATGATCACTGATAGGTGGCACTGATGGGTACTGATGAGGCGGCACTGGTGGGCACTGATGAGGCTGCACTGATTGGTGTCACTGATGGGCCCTGATAGGTGGCACTGAAGAGCACTGATACAGGCCAGTAATCGGCTTATATTTTTCTTCTCGTGCTATCATTGGCTGACAGCTGATCACGTGGTAAAGGACCGGGATCAGCCCTTTACTTTGATCTGTGATCAGCCAAGGACTCAGTGACCACAGAGCTTGCGCCGCCAGCGCAGGGGGCGCACGAGCAGCGCGAGCGGGCGAAGATGTACATGGACGTCCTCCAGGAAATCTAAACCCATGCTGTAGCTGTCTTTCGGCTATAGTGTGGGCATGAAGTGGTTAAAGGGTCTTCTGTATCCCCATGAATCATTTAAAGCCCACTGAACACTTTTAAAATAACCAAAACATTCCCCATTGACTCCAATGCATTTCCCGAACATGGCTAAAGCCCTGTACACACGATCAGTTTGTCTGATGAAAACGGACCGATGGACTGTTTTCATCAGACAAACCGATCGTGTGTGGGCCCCATCTGTTTGTTTTCCATCGGTGAAAAAAGAATAGAACATGTTTTAAAATTTTCCTATGGATATAAAACTGATAGAAAAAAACGATCGTCTGTGTGGAACTCCATCGGAGAAAAATCCACGCATACTCAGAATCAAGTCGACGCATGCTCGGAAGCATTGAACTTAATTTTTCTCAGCACGTGGTAGTGTTATGTCACTGTGTTGGACACGGTCGGATTTTTGACTGATGGTGTGTAGGCAAGACTGATGAAAGTCAGCTTCATCGGATATCCAATGAAAAAATCCATCGGATTAGATTCCATCAGATATCCGATCGTGTGTACAGGGCATTATTTTTAACAAAATCTGAAAGTTTTCATAAAAATTTGGGGGGAAATGAAATGTGCTTAATTTGTCTATTTTTCTAAAAGCTGGAAAATTGTCAGACATTTTCCATCCCACCTATTCTAAGACCTTGCACTCTTTGCTGACTGATCTCTTTTTTTCCCATAAAGTCAGATTTAAGCCTAAATGCATCTGATTCATTGGGTCATGCTACTTTTTTCCATGTATGGATAACTTAATTACCTCTACTAGAATTAGAGTTTCACACGCAAACTTAACATGCAGCCATGGTATTTAACCAGTTCCCTACCGCCGTATTGTACAATGACTGCGGCAGGAACCCTCCCTCCGGTCGGACGTCATATGACGTCTTCGTCTTCATGGCATTGTGGAAAGCACGCGCCCTTCTTTCAACACTGGGCACCCAATGCGTGTGCCCGGTGGCCGCGATGTCTGCTGTGCACCCATGATTGCTCATCACGGAGCAGGGACGTTGATCTGTGTGTGTAAACATACAACTCCACGTCCTGTCAGGGGAGAGGAGAACCGACCGTATGTTCCTTGTATATAGGAACAACGATCAGTCTGCTCCTCTAATCAGTCCCCTCCCCCACAGTTAGAATCACTCACTAGGACACATATTTAACCCCTTGATCGTCCCCTAGTGTTAACCCCTTCCCTGCCAGTCACATTTACACAGTAATCAAAGCATTTTTATCGCTGTATAAATGTGAATGGTCCCAAAATAGTGTCAAAAATGTCCGATGTGTCTGCCACAATGTCACAGTCACAATAAAAATCGCAGATCGCTGCCATTACTAGTAAAAAAAAATAATAATAAAAATGCCATAAAACTATCCCCTGTAGACGCTATAACCTTTGCGCCCACTTATTGTGATATTATTTTTACCAAAAATATGTAGAAGAATACATATCGATCTAAACTGAGGAAAAAATATATATATTTTTTTTAAATAAAAAATTGGGCTGTTTATGAAAGCAAAAAGTAATAAATATTGGGCCAGATTCATCAATAGATACGCCGGCGGATCTCCTGATCCGCCATCGTATCTGTGAGACCCGACGGTCGGATCTGTGAGATCCCACGGTCGGAGCTATGCGACTGATTCATAAGAATCAGTTCCGCAGAGATCTCCCTTAGATCCGACTGGTGTAAGTGACTTACACCAGTCGAATCTTAGGCTGTAATCTCCCGCCGGTCGCTAGGTGTCGTCGCTTTGTTTTACACGTCGCATATGCAAATGAGGAGAACCGCCGATTCACGTCTGTACGCCCGCCCGTCGCTCTTTTTCAATGTCGTTTGCGTTTGGCTTTTTCCGGCGGAGAGCTACTCCTGCTATATGAGGGGTAGCTAATGTTAAGTATGGCCGCCGTTCCCGCGCCGAGATTAAAACATTTTACGTCGTTTGCGTAAGTCGATTGGGAATCCCGATGGCCGCAATTGACGTACCCGCCTCTAACAATGACGTCCTAGCGACGTCATTTGGAGCATGCGCACTGGGCTTTTTCGCCGGTGGCGCATGCGCAGTTAAATTGGCGCGGGAACGCGCCTGATTTAAATTGTACACTCCCCCTAGCCGCGGAATTTGCATTCCGCCGGGGGGAGTTACGATCTAACGGTGCAATTTGCGAGGTAAGTGCTTTATGAATCATGCACTAGCCTCGCTAAATTGCACCGGCGGATCGTAAACCAGGTAGATCTAGCGGATCTAAAGATCCGCTGAGCTACATGAATCCGGCCCATTGTGTTTTTTTCCAAATTATCGCTCTTTTTTTGTTTATAGCGCAAAAAATAAAAAACCCAGAGGTGATCAAATACCACCAAAATAAATTTTGGGTACAAAGTTGCATGGCTGCACAATTGTTATTCAAAGTGTGACAGCGCTGGAAGCTGAAAATTGGCCTGTGCAGAAAGCGGGTGAAAATGCCCGGTATTGAAGTGGTTAAGCAAAGCCCCTTTTTGACTGTGTAGATGCCTATATTGCCCAGGTGTTATTGCTAGAAAGGTATCCTGGCCTGTAAGTTATTCCACTGTATATTTTAGGTAGCTTTTCTACCAGTTATTTTCCATGCACACTGGGATAAAAAAACGCAAGTATAGAGCGTTTTCGTACACATGTTTAGGCACATTTAGGAGTGTTTAGCAATTTTTCTGCTGGAAAACTCCAATCAAAAATGCAAACTATAAGGTTTTTTTCTGCCACTAGATGCTGAGCTTAAAGGGGTTGTAAAGGTTCGTCTTTTATTTTCTAAATTGGTTCTTTTAAGCTAGTGCATTGTTGGTTCACATACCTTTTCCTTCGACTTCCCTTCTAAATGTTTTTTTTCTTTGTTTTGAATTTCTCACTTCCTGTTTCTCCTCAGTAAGCTTTCCACCATCATCTGAGCAGTGGAAAGTTATTTAGAACACCTTACTGAACACCTTACTGAGGAGGAACAGGAAGTGAGAAATTCAGACACAGAAAACAAAGAAAAAAAACATTTAGCAGGGAAATTGAAGGAAAAGGTAAGTAAACCAACAATGCACTAGCTTAAAGGAACCTATTTAGAAAATAAAAAACAAACCTTTACAACCCCTTTAAAATATGCCTCTGAACATCCTAATGTGCATAAACACAGCTGCTTCTACAGGTTAAACACAAAAGTCATGAAGCAGCGATTTTTAAGCCAGTATGCATGGACCCTAAAATGTGTAGGTAAACTATAACATCCTAGTAGACTGTATTATGTTCTTTCAATTTGGGAATGACTTAACAGAAAACATATTTTTGCGTAAAAGAAACTTCTTGGTTTGTAAGCAAAACACAGATTGTTATTACCAGCAAAATTAAGATGCCGCAAATTAATTTTTCATTGTTTTGATCACTATATTTGTACATTTTCATTTAAAACAGAAGAGTATAAAGTGTTAGCCTTAGGTATTAAAATGGCGGTGATCACATGAGACTTTCATTGAAACAATCAACCGTTTACTCAGAAAAAAAACATGCGTAATATCAATTCTAAATATAAACAATTAAAAGAAAGAAACTTGAAATGAATGAGCTATTAACTCCTTAAAATGTCTTTGTCATTAAAAACAGACCCATTTCTCAGAAACTTGGGACAAAGATTGTTTTAACTTGTAGGAAATGTAATTTTATAGTTCAGTTAGCATGGAGAGATAGCAGCTTACAAGGTTATAAGTAGTATGTTAGCTGTAAATCTGTCAGTTGAACATCTGTATCAAACTAAGAATATTATTTGTAAAATAATTTACTTTTCAGAGGAAGTAATAATACATAACAGCCAACATTTAGGCAACAACCTAAATGACAAAAAGTGCTTCTTCACAAAAACGTCCCTCCAAATTCACTGGTAAAGATATTTACCTATTCATATGTTATAGAAAAATATATATATATATAATTGAAAAAGGAGAGCTGAAGCAGGATAGGTTTAGACCTTTGAGATTGTGGGCCAGATTCTCAGAGACTTACGTCGGCGTATCAGTAGATATGCCGTCGTAAGTCCGAATATGCACTGTCGTAAATTTAAGCGTATTCTGGAAACCAGATACGCTTAAATTAGGCTAAGATACGAGCGGCGTAAGTCTCCTACGCCGTCGTATCTTAGGGTGCATATTTACGCTGGCCGCTAGGTGGCGCTTCCGTTGAGTTCGGCTTATAATATGCAAATGACTAGATACGCCGATTCACGAACGTACATGCGCCCGTCGCAATTAGTTACACTGTTTACGTTAGAGATATGCCGGCGTAAAGATAAAGCTGGTCTCTAGGTGGCGTATCCCATGCAAAGTATGGACGTCGGAACAAGCGTATCTTTTTACGTTGTTTGCGTAAGTCGTCGCGAATAGGGCTGTGCTTAAATTACATTCACGTCACAGGCATTGACTTGACGTATCTTTAGGCGTAAATACGACGTGATACTGAGCATGCGCCGTTCGTTCGGCCATGCATCTACATGGGGTCAAGCCTCATTTAAATACAACACGCCCCCTACAGCCTACTTTGAATTACGCGCGCTTACGCCGGCCCATTTATGCTACGCCGCCGTAACTTAGAAGGCAAGTGCTTTGTGAATACAGCACTTGCCTCTCTAAGTTGTGGTGGCGTAGCGTAAATACGGTACGCTACGCCCGCGCAACGTAGATCGGCCGTACGTGAATCTAGGCCTATGGCTACATTGTAGGCAATTACTTGCCTATAAGTTTATTATATAGACAGCAATTATTAGGGAGTTTTTCTTCTCTTGCTAAGGAATGGTAACCCTTTCTTGAAAAGTTGCAATTCACTTATTCAGTCAACCACAACAATATCTTGTGTAGCATCACATTCTGGGGACAATTTTGTTTGGCACCATGCCTCTTCAAAAGCTTTCATAACCTGGGCAGTAAAAATATTCCTTAGCAGACCATCCCCTGGACAACAGGTGGTCGTTTGTCACTATTTATAATAGAAAAAAGTTAAAGGGTCACTAAAGGAATTTTTTTTTTTGCTGAAATGACTGTTTACAGGGTATAGAGACATAAAAGTTAACTGATTCCTTTTAAAAATGATTAAAAATAGATTAAATTCAATCATATAATGTACCTGCAGTTTCACTTTAGTTTTTAAACTGGTTTCATGTTTCTGTGAACTAGAGAGACACACAGAACAAAAACAAACACATCCAGGGCAGTGTTTTGTTTTTAAAATGAATCTGATTGGTTCTGAGGAGTTTTAGACACACAGTAATGACAGCTTAGACCACCGTGAAAAGCTCCCAGTACTGTGGTTATAAGGAGCCAGACAAGCAGGAAGTGTGGAGATCACAGCAGAATTACAGCTACTTCAAAGCAAAAACGAACAATGAGGACATGAAACCAGTACTGCAGTAAGGTAAAGGAAGCTATTTAGCTAAAAAAAATTCCTTTAGTGATCCTTTAAGAGAAAAAAACTATACAGGAATATACTACAAACTTGATACACATATTTGTACCTATACCATAGGCGTGTGCACAGGGTGTGCCAGGTGTACCCAGGCACACCTTAATCGCCCTATGCTGCACATATTCCCTCTTTTGCTTGGCTGCAGAGAAAGGGACTCAGGAATCTCTGTTCTCAGCCCCTTTCCCTGTCTCAAAAGTCAGATATCAGGGGTCTGTTTAGGCCCCTGATATCTCACCAAAGCCCCCCAATGGTGCTCCTAAAAAATTGTAAAATAAAAAAATAAAAAACTATTGTAAAAAATATATTGTAAAAAAGAATAAAAAAATTAAATTGTAAAAAGTAATCATAAAAAAAAGAATAAAAAAAAACGACTGACAACATTCCCTGCCCACTGACACCATCAACTGTTCTACTGACGCTGTCCATAGCCCTATATATATATTTATATATATCTATATATATAGAGATCTATATATATACGCATGTGTGTTTGAGTTTTGGGGTGCACATCCTAATATAATAAGCTGCGCACACCTATGACCTATACATGTATATCTCTTTGACTTGTTAACCCCCTTGCATACTTTATCAATGCTCCACCTACTCATCTACTTGTTTTTATAACTATATGTCTTTGTGTAAATATAAAAAAAAGTTATTACAAATGTCCCAGGCCTCCTTTAGTCTAATGAGAACCTCCAGAGCCAAGAGCTGCTGACAACCTTCCATATAGAGTGGGTTGTAAGGCATAGTGGGTGTAGTCAGTGCAAGGTATATTCATGGGCGCCAGACACTTCTTGAATGCAAAGAGATTTTATTTCTCTTGAACAGAACTTTGGCAGAGCAGGTTTAGGGCCAGGACATCCTTAAGGTAGCTGCTATGTCAATTAGCAGACTCAGAGACTTCTACAGGTACACAGCCATGCAGGGAAAGGCATCCAGCAAGACACCACATCTGCATGTGTAGGAATGTAGGAATGCTGTCTCCTATGGCAACAGTCTTAGAACAGTTCCTAACACAAGTTGTAACAAACTCCTTCACTTTCTTTACAATCACTTCTTGTAGGTTCTCAACCCACTGAGCTCCCAGTCTCTCCCACTAGACTTGCTGATTCACTGCCACAAATCCCTTGAGCTCTTCCAATCTGTACTTTAGTATCTTCCTCAAGCTTCACTCCTGCTTCTCTGCTGGGTCCTTAGCTTGGCACTCCAGGTACTACTCAAGCTTCACCGCACTGGCTTGACACCTGCTGAAGTTACCCGATTATTCACCATCCCCAGTTGGTGAGAATACTGCTCTGGTACTTGCTTCAGCTACTCACTGTGGTCCCTGGTTGTAAGGTCCCTTAGTGGCGACAGCTTCCCCTCTACCTCCGACCATGACAGGTTCTGCAGACAGCAGAACCGTCACTTCTGGTTGGACTGCAAGCAACAATCCCAACCCTATGCTGCTCTCTTGCCTCTGGATAGAACAACCACAAGCAGTTTTAAATTACTTTTTTCCATTAGAAATGTAATTTTGCTGTGGTATTGTTATAAACACAGGAAAAATGTGCCACTTTACAGGCATACTATAGACACCCCCCAGGCACGATATTTAAAGGAATGATTAATTTAAAAGTTTTCACTTTAACCACTTAAGGACCGCCTCCTGCACATATACTGTAGACATATTCGCCAGCACACCAAGGATCATTTTGAAAAACATCCAAAAATTCTTTATTGCATTGAAGCGATCAAAGCAGCAACGTTTCGAGGTCGCACAGGACCTCTTCGTCAGGCAAAAGATGCTGCACATCCTGTATATGTGCATAGATCCTGCACATATACGTCCGCTGAATGGCACGGCTGGGCACAAGCACGTACCTGTACGTCCTCTTTAAGTGCCCAGCCATGGGTCGCGGGCGCAAGCCCGCGGCGCGTGCCCGCGATCCGGTCCAAAGCTCCGTGACCGCGGCAGCTTCCCCGTTCTTCACTGTGGCGCTGTCATTGATCGTCTGTCCCCTGATATAGGGAAAGGCGATCAATGATGTCACATGTCCAGCCCCGCCCCCCTACAGTTAGAAACACATATGAGGTCACACTTAACCCCTTCAGCGCCCCCTAGTGGTTAACTCCCAAACTACAATTGTCATTTTCACAGTAAACAATGCATTTTTATAGCATTTTTTGCTGTGAAAATGGTGTAAAAATTGTCCGATGTGTCCGCCATAATGACGCAGTCACGAAAAAAATCGCTGATCGCCGCCGTAAAAAAAAAAAAAATATATAAAAATGCAATAAAACTATCCCCTATTTTGTAAACGCTATAAATTTTACCAAAAATAGGTAGAAGAATACGTATCGGCCTAAACTGAGGAAAAAAATAGTTTTTTTATATATTTTTGGGGGATATTTATTATAGCAAAAATTGTTGCTCTATTTTTGTTTATAGCGCAAAAAATAAAAACCGCAGAGGTGATCAAATACCACCAAAAGGAAGCTCTATTTGTGGGGGAAAAAAAGATGCCAATTTTGTTTGGGAGCCACGTCGCACGACCGCGCAATTGTCAGTTAAAGTGACGCAGTGCCGAATCGCAAATACTGGCCGAGTCCTTTACCTGCATTTTGGTCCGGGTCTTAAAAACTGTTTTTGCATTGATACATGTCCCCTGGGGCAGGACCTGGTTCCCCAAACATGTTTTGTGGCAATAACTTGCATAACTTTAAGTAGCGCACTTATTTCCTTTCTTTATATATGTTGTTTGGAGCCCAATATTAGGCTTCTTTGTATTGAGGTGCAGCACTTATAACTTAATTTTTTATGTCACATTTATTTATTATCTTAAGCATTCACTCTCCCTAAGGGGTTAGCGCAGATTGTCTTTGCCTTTCAATAACTTGCATAAGCCTTTGAAATTAGCACTTTTGATTTTTCACCTTCGTATCCCATAGACTGTGGACGTTGTTTGCGCATTCGAACAAACTTTCTGTCTGTTCGCATGCTCTGCTGTGAACCAAACTGGGGGGTGTTCGGCTCATCCCTAGTAGAGGACACCAACTATATAGAAGATTCAGTCGTCACAAAATAATCAGGACATCTTTAAGGGTCCATCCTTTTTTTATTTCCCTTATGTTTAACCTCTATCCATTATTTTTTATGTTTTATTATCCTCTTTCTGTACAAAAGCACATAATCACTAGAAATGTTATTGCAGTGAAATAAGTAATTATACTACAAAGGGTCGCTTTTCAAAAGGTGTTCGTATATGAAACATATTCTCACTGCATAACAAAATATAGCATGATAGCAATAAACATGTTTTTTTGCTAATACATCTATTTTGTTTATAGACAGACATGTTCATCATCAGAAAAAATTATTTACACTTATTTTGTTCATTCAGACCAAGCAGCTGTTGGCTAGCATTCTGCTTTCTAGGAATTTGAACCTGGGCACCCTTGGGAGCATACTGCCTTAAACGGAAGTGCCGCTGAGTGAACCACTCAGCCCCATCCAGCCGCAGCAACTGTCAGTGTCTCATAGAGTTTGACAGGAAGCTGGCAGTGCGACTTGACTGTGCCCTCTGCCAGAAGCTAAATGCCAGAGCCCAATGCACCAAGCCTTAATGCCATTGGTGCAATGCCCCTCACTCTTGCATTCTTCCAAAATTTCTAGATCAATTCTGCAATATCTTTCTACATTTCTACGCATGGGTAAACACATAGTTTAATTTTCTAGGTTGTTGCTATATATCCGTAGGGTTCAATATTGAGTTGGCCCACTCTTTGCAGCTATAACAGCTTCAACTTTTCTGGGAAGTCCACAAGGTTTAGGAGTGTCTATGGGAATATATCTTGGCTCACAGTCTCCATTCGAATTCACCCCCAAAGGTGTTCTATAGGGTTGAGGTCAGGACTTTGTGCACACCAGTCAAGTTCTTCCACCTCAAACTTGCTCATCCATGTCTTTATGGACCTTGCTTTGTGCATTGGTCCAAATCATGGTGGGGGGGTTATGGTTTGGGGTTGTTTTTCTGGGGTTAGGCTTGGCCCCTTAGTTCCAGTGAAGGAAACTCTTGAGGTGTCAGCATACTAAGACATTTTAGACAATTTCATGCTCCCAACTTTGTGGGAACAGCTTGGGGATGGCCCCTTCCTGTTCTGACATAATTGCGCACCAGTACACAAAACAAGGTTCATAAAGACATTGAGGAGCGAGTTTGGGGTGGAGGAACTTGACTGGCCTGCACAGAGTCCTGACCTCAACCCGACAGAACTCCTTTGGGTTGAATTAGAGCGGAAACTGCGAGCCAGGCCTTCTCGTCCAACATCAGTGCCTGACCTCACAAATGCACTTCTGGACAATGGTCAAGCATTCCCATAGACACACTCCTAAACCTTGTAGACAGCCTTCCCAGAAGAGTTGAAGCTGTTATAGCTGCAAAAGGTGGGCCAACTCAACATTGAACCCTACAGTCTAAGGCTGGAATGCCATTAAAGGAGAAGTCCAGCCTGAGCTCGTTTGGCTGGGCTTCTCCTATGGGCCACAGGTGTGCAATTTGTTTTGCACTCTTGTGACCAGTTTTCAGCAGAGAGGTCTGAAGTCCGCTCTCTGCTGACGTCACTGGAATCAGTCCAGGCTTTGTGTCATCACGACAATAACGTCTGAATCCGTCAGGTGCCGGGACTGATGCTGGTCTCAGCCTCTCAGTGAGCCACTGAGAGCCTGAGACAGCCACTATCCAACCCTCCACAGCTCTGTGCTCCAGTGAGCGTGGGGGGGGGGGCAGAGTGGAGAGCTGCTGATTGACAGTCAGCAGCTCTCTGCTTGGGGAGCTGTGAGAACCAAACCATCAGTGGGTTGAATCACTCGGTTCTCAGTGCAGAGGCAGCGGGGGACAAGCACCGGACTGATGCTGCATCCACCTAGGTAAGTATAAACCTGAAAAAAAAAAGAAGCATACTTCTCTTTTACAGTTAATGTGTTTGAAAAGCGGGCATCCTAATACTTTTGGTAATATAGTGTGTATATATATATATATATATATATATATATATATATATATATATATACATATATGAATTGCTGTTCCATATTAACCCCCCTGGCGGTATCCCCGAGCTGGCTTACCTTCTCCTGGATCCAGCGATGTCACCACGCTGTGTGAGCGAGCGCGACCTCGCTCGATTCACACAGCGTCCTCCTGTGCCGCCGATCTCCGTTCCCTGCGACGTTACGACGCACGGGAGCGGAGATCGGCGCCAAATTCAAAAAAGTAAACAAACACTATACATACAGTATACTGTAATCTTATAGATTACAGTACTGTATGTAAAAAAAAACACCCCCCTTGTCCCTAGTGGTCTGCCCAGTGTCATGCATGTCATTTTATATAATAAAAACCTTTTTTTCGGCCTGAAAACTGTAGATTGTCCATAGCAACCAAAAGTGTCTTTTTATGTCAAAAATGGTTTTAGATCAGCTAGAAAACAGCGATAATAAATTATAATCACTTGCAGAATTGTGCGATAGCGATTTGCGGGGAAATTCGTCATTAAAAAAAAAAATAATGACAGCAACAATTCTGCAACTGAGCAAATTTCAGTGATTTTGAGTTGATTACATTATTGAATAATTTTTATTTTAATTATATTATTACTTGCTATAATTATTTATAATTATTTATTATATTATAATTTAAAATTTTGTTTTTAAAAAAATGTCATACCCGGGATGCCTATTAGATTCTTGTTTGGTCAGATTTAAGTGAGTTATTCCTAAAAATCACAGGCCTACAGTATAAAACACCAAATTTCCTTGCAAATAATTGTACCGCTTTCAGCATGTTTTTTCAGACAGAATCATACCGCCAGGGAGGTTAACATGATTGAATCACAAAACTTCTGAAGATTTGACAGCGGCAAATTCATGGTGTAAATGTTCAGATCTACGACATCCTAAAGATATTGTATTGGAAAGCAGAGATTTGTCAGATCAGGCTAAATTTTTCTAGTTTTCGACTGTCCAATTTTGCGGCAGCCTCAGAAGGGATCACTTCTACATTCAATTTAAAAAGCTGCTTGGGGAGCTGTGAGAACCAAACCATTGGTGGGTTGAATCACTCGGTTCTCAGTGCATACTTCTCTTTTACAGTTAATGAGGCAGATTCAGATAGAGATGATACGCCGTCGTATCTCTGAGATCCGATGGTCGGATCTATGCGGCTGATTCATAGAATCAAGTTCCGCATAGATCTCCCTAAGATCCGACAGGTGTAAGTGACTTACACCGTCGGATCTTAGGCTGCAATCTCCCGCTGGCCGCTAGGTGGCGCTTCCATTTGTATACGCGACGAATATGCAAATGAGGAGATCCGCCAATTCAGAAACGAACGCCCGCCCGTCGCTTTTTTTTACGTCGTTTGCGTTCGGCTTTTTCCGGCAGATAGTTACCCCTGCTATATGCGGCGTATCCTATGTTAAGTATGGCCGTCGTTCCCGCACTGAGTTTTGAATTTTTACATCGTTTGCGTAAGTCGTTCGCGAATACGGATGGACGTAATTTACGCACACGTCGAAACCAATGACGTCCTAGCGACGTCATTTGGAGCAATGCACGCTGGGAAATTTAGCCGGCAGCGCATGCGCAGTACGAACGGCGCGGGGACGCACCTGATTTAAATAGTAAACTCCCCCTACCTGCGGAATTTGAATTCTGCCGGGGGATTTACGATCCGCCGGCACAACTTTAGAGGCAAGTGCTTTCTGAATACAGCACTTGCCTCAAAAACTTGCGCTGGCGGATCGTAAATAAGATAGATTACGCAGATCTAAAGATCCGCTGATCTATCTGAATCTACCCCAATGTGTTTGAAAAGTCGGCATCCTAATACTTTTGGTAATATAGGGCCAGATTCACGTATCTGGCCGTATCTTTGTGCGGGCATAGTGTATCCTATTTACGCTACGCCTCCGCAACTTGGACAGGCAGGTGCAGTATTCACAAAGCACTTGCTCCGTAAGTTGCGGCGGCGTAGCGTAAATTGGCCGGCGTAAGCCCGCCTAATTCAAAATAAGCTGGTAGGGGGCATGTTGTATGTAAATGAATCGTGACCCCACGTAAATGACGCTCCTAACGAACGGCGCATGCTCAGTATCACGTCGAATTTACTCCATAAGATACGCCAGGCCCAATGCCTTTGACGTGAACGTAACCTACGCACAGCCCCATTCACGTACGACTTACGTAAACAACGTAAAACGATACGCTTGCCGAAGTCCATACTTTGCATTGGCTGCGCCTCATATAGCAGGGGTAACTTTACGCCGGACGCAAGCCTAACGTAAACGGCGTAGCGGGCGCAAGTACGTTTGTGAATCGGCGTATCTACCTAATGTACATATTCGACGCGTAAATCTACGGAAGCGCCCCTTGCAGCCAGCGTAAATATACACCCAAGATACGACGGCGTAGGAGACTTTTGCCGCTCGTATCTTGGCCAAATCTATGTGTAACTGATTCTAAGAATCAGGCGCATAGATACGACAGCTCACATTTGGGCTTACGACGATGTACATGGAGATACGCCGTCATAAGTCCACTGTGAATCTGGCCCATAATGTATATATATATATATATATATATATATATATATATGAATTGCTGTTCCATATTAACATGATTGAATCACAAAACTTCGGAAGATTTGACAGCGGCAAATTCATGGTGTAAATGTTCTGATCTACCACATCCTAAAGGTGTTGTATAGGAAAGCAGAGATTTGTCAGATCAGGCTACATTTTTCCAGTTTTCGACTGTCCAGTTTTGGGGGGGAATGTGCCAGCGGCAGCCTCAGAAGGGATCACTTCTACATTCAATTTAAAAAGTTGCCATATAAAAATTAAAAACATTTAGCCTCTTTTTTCAGCCTAGAGATTCCAGAACAATGACCCGAGAAAAGGGTTGTGTTGTCAAATACTGGGAAAGATGGAAAAAGTGTAGGGTGGGGCAAACACGTTTTAGTATTATACATCATTAACATATCAGTTGACATATGTTTTATCTACTTTACAATTTAAGAACTAGTAATTGCAAGTAATATATTTTCAAGAAATATAATCTCCTTCACTATATCATCTTATTTTTTTTTTTATCAAGTTCAAAATCTTAAGGATAGCAAAATTGTGTCATTCCTAAACATGTGGGAGAGAAGGTCACAATGAAGGTCACAATGATTGACGAGTTAATGAAAATAGGTTTAGGTGCTTTGCTAAGCATCAAACATTCCACCTTGTTTCTTGCAGATCATTCAGAATATCAAAATATTCCAGAACTGTTAACCTTCATTTTTAAAATACAGACGGTCTTCTTCTGTTTAGCTCCACTCATCTGCAGACAATCAAACTGTAGCAATAAATTAGAAACATACCACCTTTGAGATTTAGAATTATAAAGGTTTTAGATACCTTCAAATACAGATATTTACAGTATATGTGTAAAAAAATCTCTTCAAAGAAAGAAATATCTTAAAAGTGTCAATCTGCTTAGTCTCAAAGGGGTTTCATTTGGTAATACTGAAAATTGATCTGACATATAGCACCTCTATTAAAAGCAACAGTATAGTATCTGGTTTCTAAATGCTACACTTTAGGAAAACGATATTACTTTATAAAACTGAACTTAAGGCATAAAAAACACACATTTATGCAATCATGCATTCCTTGATACATCACTACATTTTTTAAATACAAGCAATGTAAGTATCTGAATTTGACTTGGAAACAGCCTCTTGCAGTCCCTGAGCAGTAAAACTCAGATTAGAAAAGGGGAAGCAGCACAAGGATCCAATCATTGAAAAATTATCAAAAAGTCTCTTGGTGCCTGCCGCTGTGCTAGGGAGTGAAGACCAGGTGGAAGGGAAATGACGAGGATTATAAATAATATAAAAATACTTTGCTGTATTTGTGCATTTGTTCTCTCTCCCAAAAGTTGGGTTTACACACTCTTTAAGTAACCCCCTCAAAGACTTGTTACATCTGCAGTCCATGACTGGACAGTGAAAAGAGGAGCAGCAGACTGGTGAGCTCATCTTTTGTCACTCTGTTCCCTCCTACTCGGGATGATTTCATTGTATCACATGTTATGCTAGTAGGAGGAAACAGAGTGACAAAAGATGAGCTCACCAGTCTGCTGCTCCTCTTTTCACTGTCCGGTCATGGACTGGCAAGTTATCCTTGCTATCTAAGATGCTGTGTTGTCAGACCACATTAGGAAATTAAAAGCTAATTGTATTTTTGGAAATGGTACAGGCATTTTTTCTGTACATGTATGGTATTTAGAGAGATAAAACATGGGAAATGTATTGTTACTGTAATTTCTTTGCCTTGGCACCCTGACATTTAGTCCTATAGCCAATACATAATATATTGAACTACAACTACCAAAGAGCTGGCAAAAAGGATGCTGGGAAAGCAGATATATGTTCCACAGCAAGGGACTGTCTCGATCTCTTGGCGCAAGATTCAGAGCTGAACACAAGGGAACTGCCATTGTCCTCCAGAGACAGATTGCTGGCCTACTGCTGTGGGACTTAGTTCAGCACAGCAGTAACTCACTGGGATTGCAATAACTTCTCTACATCGAGACTGTCATTGTCCGGTCTTCATACAGACATCTCTGCCCACCGCGCTGATAGGCCATCATGCAGTAATTCTGAACATCCCAGCAAGCAGCCAAGAGCCTGGGCGAGAACCCTGTTCTTAGGAGGCGGTGCTATTCATAGGATTGGTAAGCAGGCTGATGCCCATCCTCCTTCTGTCATCACCAGTGGCGGCTGGTCCTCAAATTTTTTTTGGGGGGGGGGCGGAAAAAAAAACAAGCCTCACTGATAAGTTTACGGGAGCCGAGGGCTGTACTCGGAAACCCTATTAGAGCTGCTGGCTCTGATAGGCACTTCCACACAGCCAACCAGCTGCCGTTATTCAGGTGGCCGGCGCTCACGTCCGGCCATCTGAATAGTCGGACTCGGCGGCAGTGGCCGTCAACAATAACATAGATTCATGCAATGCACGAATCTATGTTATTGTAATCAGTGCGGTGTGAGAGCCAGAGGGGGCGGCGCTCCAGCGCCCTCTATAGACGAACCGCCACTGGTCATCACTCTAGGGACACTGCATGCAGACACCTTTACACCTCAGTACCAGGAGACCTTTGTTTTGAGCATTACCGAGTAGTATCACAGCCTATCTGTTCAACATCATTAAATTACCAGTATTCACTAATGTTTATGGGCCCCAAAATTGCAAAAGACAGCAGATACCCTTTTCATCAAAGAGACTCCTGCATCAAAGAGACTTCTGCATCAAAGAGACTTCTTCATCAAATAGACTTCTGCATCACAGGACTTTAGTTACTATTTCAGTTAATAGGGACCCTTCTTCATTTAGAACTTTAACCTCACAAACCAGAGTTTCCTGGATGGCTTTATTTCCCTACTTAACACAGGGGGTTCAGCGGAAACTGACTGACTAATAAGTCTCCTCTTCCTTCCTCTTTGCCGCCAGGGTTGCAGTTTAATGACTGAAGGTTACTTGCCATAATTGTTGTAACTGATTTACCACTGCTAATTATCCAGTATCCTTGTATTAGAGCCTATCGTCTACCAATTCTTGAGAAAAAGCTCTTAAAGGTGTCACTAAAGAATTGTGTCTACTGCATTTCTGTCTTTATTTGAAATATGTCTGAACCCAGAGTGTCAGAGGGGTCGGGAGGCTTGCATAGTCAGGGCAACCATTTGGGATAAGCAACGTCAAGCGGCCCCTCTGGGGATAGCGCTGCACGTATAATAGCCACTGTCCAAAGTATTTATAATCTGTTATCACATTTGATGCCTCGTACACACGGCTGGTTTTCCCGCCGACAAAATCACGGCCATGTGTATGCTCTTTGCAGTTTTTCCGACAGGAAAACTGCCCAAAAACTGGCAGACAAAAAAAGAGAACCAGCCTGGAAAACTGGCTGACTTTTGCCAGGCGGTTTTTGGCAGTTTTCCTATGGAAAAAACTGTGACGGAGCATACACATACATTCCCGACCAAAGCTCCATCTCAGTTTTCCTGTCAGGAAAACCTCTCGTGTGTAGGGGGAAAGACTGACTGAGCAGGTCCTCGGCTTTCTCCTCTGGATTTTCGACAGGAAATCCCGCACGTGTGTATGGGGCATTACTCTTAGGCTTCATGCACACTGGGCTCAAAAAAGTGCTAGTTCCCTTGGCAGGAAAAAAAAACGCTCATATAGAATGTTTTTGTACAATGTTTAGGCGCATTTAAGAGTGTTTAGTTTTTTTCTGCCAGAAACTTCAATCAAAAACACAAACCGGAAGGGTATTTTCCTGCCTCTAAACACTGAGATTAAAATATTATTATTATTATTATTATTTAGGTTCTTATATAGCGCCGTCAATTTACACAGCCCTTTACATATACAATGTACATTCACATCAGTCCCTACCCTCAAGGAGCTTACAATCTAAGGTCCCTAACTCACATTCATATACTAGGGGCCAATTTTAGGCAGAAGCCAATTAACCTACCGGCATGTCTTTGGAGTGTGGGAGGAAACCGGAGAACCCAGAGGAAGCCCACGCAGGCACAGGGAGAACATGCAAACTCCAGGCAGGTAGTGTCGTGGTCGGGATTTGAACCAGCGACCCTTTTTACTGCTAGGCGAGAGTGCTACTCACTACACCACTGTGCCTCTAATCGTCCTACTGTACAGGGATACATATGATAACATTGAGCTGCTTCTACATGAAAAACACAAAACTCCTGTAGAAACAGCATTTTTTAAGCCAGTGTGCATGGAGCCTTACAATGACTAAAATTCTTGTTAGCTTTGCAAGCTCTTTAGTATATTCAGCAGCAGGGAGTACAGGAGTGCAAGAATGCTGAAAAAATAATACTCACAAACTACTTTCTTACTCATTTATAAATTGCTTGATGCCTGCATAATGCATTCTATTATAACTTTATAATAAATAAGATTTCTATCTTCCCACTATCTTTGCATGTGACTCACAGCAGGGGTTCGGTGCATCCCCGTTCACCGCTTTAGGTCCGATTTAAGACCGAATTTTTGGCTGAATTAGGACCTGAAATGGACCAAAAGAAGCACAGGACTCCAGTGCAAATTAGCACCGGAGCCGCAGCGGAGATATGTGAGAGCCGGTCAAAATCTCCTGCTATTGCGAATTGAATCAGGGGAACCTGAATAGTTGTGAACCCAGCCTAAAAGTTTTAAGAGTCTCCATGGTAAGAAATTAGGAAACTTTCAAGAATCTCATTAGAGAACATATAGAAAACCACTTCCGAGGTAAAGAGTTTTTTTCAGTTCATATATATATTATTATATGTATAATATACATGTTAATTCTACCACCCTCCAGATAACTGTTCTTAAGACAGGTCTCAGTGGACAGGCAGAAGGCTTTTCTTCATAGTGAAGTGCTCATAATATTAATTAATCAATAATTATACCAAAGCAGTTTTAATATATCCGGTGAACAGCCATTCATATAAATAAGGCTGTGTGTTTTTAATGGGCATATAGTGATTCAAGATTACATTGAATGGTGTTTGACTTTCTTCCTGTTCATAATTTATCACTGACTGTACCAAACTATTAGCATGTGTTATTGATGTCCAATAACCTTACTTAAATTTCATGTACCGAGACCATCCGTGTCTGCATCAATAACCCTTTGTCATTAGTGTTGGCTGTGTTGAGAATAAAACAACTCATTGTGGAGACCTTCTGCTTTTCATTTCGAGACTTCTGAGTACACTCAATAAAAACATTAACTATTTGAAGAGCCAAAATGTCTGTTAGTTGTTTGTCTCAATCTGTTATCGGTCAGAGAGTGTGACTTTAGCCTATCTGATCTCCTATGAATGAAGGTTTTTTGTTTCCTATACACAAATCTCCATATTGTTGGCTTTTTATGGTTTGCTCCTTTCCAAAAAGAAGACATTTACTATTAAGCTTTTTAAAAAAATAATGTCTGCAACAAATAAAACACAGAAAAGCTTCTTTTGTATTTGTTTATTTGACAGACTGTAGTCATTTTGCACAATCTAGTTAACCACTTTTAATTTTAATCATTCAGAAACATAAATCCTCCTCACCACTATGCTAATGTCTAGCAGACAGGGCTGCATCATGGCAGGTGAAGTGATCTTACTCAATGTTGCTCTATAATATATATCTACATAATTTTGTTTAGCTACCAATAAAAAGTGAGTTATGTTGCAAAATGCATGGCTTTGCTCTGAGTTTTTGTCTAAATATTGCAATATTTGACTTGAAACATGGATGGTTCTCTCCATCTGACATTTATTTGAAAAAGCATGTGTATGTAAATCCTGAATGATGAACTTTTCTCATTTCATCCATTTTGATTTGCTAAATATGACATTGAAAGTGTTTTGTTATATCCAATCGCTTTTCATTCTGAATGGCCACTCAACACACCTTGCAATTGGGACGCAATGTGCAGCAATGCACTTACATGCATTGTGGTATGGTGCATTGCCGGAAAAGGTACAAGAACATTTTTCTTGTACCTTGTTAACAAGAATATGTTCTCTCCAGCAATAGAGACTAGAGTTGAGCGGACACCTGGATGATCGGGTTCGGACCCGAACTTTAAAAAAAAAGTTTGGGTTCGGGAACCCGAACCCGAACTCCGAGCCCCATTGAAGTCAATGGGACACGGACTTTTAGTAAAAAAAAAAACTGCGCGGAGGTCCCCCCAAATTCAATAACCAGACCCTTTAGGTCTGGTATGGATATTAAGGGGAACCCCGCCATCAATTTAAAAAAAAATGACGTAATGTTTCCCCTAAATATCCATAACCAGACCCTTCAGGTCTGGTGTGGATTTTAAGGGGAACTCCACCCCAAATTTAAAAAAAAATGGCGTGGAGTTCCCCCACACCAGACCCCTTATCCGAGCACGTTGACCTGGCCAGCCGCAGAAAAGAGGGGGGACAGAGCACGGCCCCCCCTCTCCTGAACTGCACCAGGCCACATGCCCTCAACATTGGGAGGGTGCTTTGGGGTGCCCCCCAATCACCTTGTCCCCATGTTGATGGGGACAAGGGTCTCATCCCCACAACCCTTGCCCGGTGGTTGTGGGGGTATGCGGGCAGAGGGCTTATCAGAATCTGGAAGACCCCTTTAACAAAGGGGACCCCCAGATCCTGCCCCCCCCTGTGTGAAATGGTAATGGGGTACACTGTACCCCTACCATTTCACGAAGGAAGTGTAAATAGTAGTTTTCAGAAAAAAAACACACACACCGTAGAACAAATTACTTTGTTAATTAAACCAAATAAAAATCAGGCGGTGAAAATAGACGATCGATGCTGCTCGCTGCTCCATCGTTGTCTCTATCCAGCGTCGGGTGATCTCTCTAGCGACGGGTGATGTCTCCAGCGATTGGTCCAGCGATGAGAACATCCATCCATTCAGAGCACAGCTCAGCGAATGACGCGGCGATGCTTTGACGTTTCTTTTATAGGGGAGGCAGGCCACGCGTCACGTGACCCTGTCCCCCTCTGACGCACACTCTGCTACGTCACTGGGACAGCCCTTGCGTCAGAGCGGGACGGGGTCACGTGATGCATGGCCCGCCTCCCCTATAAAAGAAACGCCAAAGCATTGGCGCGTCATTCGCTGAGCTGTGCTCTGAATGGATGGATGTTCTCATCGCTGGACCAATCGCTGGAGACATCACCCGTCGCTGGAGACATCACCCGTCACTGGAGAGATCACCCGACGCTGGATAGAGACAACGATGGAGCAGCGAGCAGCATTGATCGTCTATTTTCACCGCTGGATTTTTATTTGGTTTAATTAATAAAGTAATTTGTTCTACGGTGTGTGTGTTTTTTTTTCTGAAAACTACTATTTACACTTCCTTCGTGAAATGGTAGGGGTACAGTGTACCCCATTACCATTTCACACAGGGGGGGCAGGATCTGGGGGTCCCCTTTGTTAAAGGGGTTTTCCCGATTCTGATAAGCCGCCTGCCCGCATATCCCCACAACCACCGGGCAAGTTGATGGGGATGAGACCCTTGTCCCCATCAACATGGGGACAAGGTGCTTTGGGGGGCACCCCAAAGCACCCTCCCAATGTTGAGGGCATGTGGCCTGGTGCGGTTCAGGAGAGGGGGGGGCCGCACTCTGTCCCCCCCTCTTTTCTGCGGCTGGTCAGGTCAACGGGCTCGGATAAGGGGTCTGGTGTGGATTTTAGGGGGAACTCCACGCCATTTTTTTTTAAATTTGGGGTGGAGTTCCCCTTAAAATCCACACCAGACCTGAAGGGTCTGGTTATGGATATTTAGGGGGAACCCTACATCATTTTTTTTTAAAAATTGACGGCGGGGTTCCCCTTAATATCCATACCAGACCTAAAGGGTCTGGTTATTGAATTTGGGGGGACCTCCGCGCATTTTTTTTCCCGAACTCCGAGCCCAGACCCAAACTTTCAGCAATTATTCGGGTTCGGGTCCGGGTTCGGGAAAAACCCAAAGTCCGTGCCGAACCCGAACTTTACAGTTCAGGTTCGCTCAACTCAATTTCACCTAATAGAGACCAATTAGGGAGAAATTACTGCGCTTACCATACAACAGTGAAAATATAGCAGCTGACACCACAATGTGACAAAATTGAAAACGTAAATGAATAAAAGTGCAGCGCTTATGAATATACCTTGAATGAAAAATGTATGATTGTTTGTTGTGAAAAAATATACTGCCTTACCAGATCAACATTATTACATAAATATCAATAACATGTTAACAGTGATCCAAAGTAAAAGTTTATCAGTGCAAGCATAAACCTGTACATACAAAAATGAATGAAGAAAAAACCGCATGCTCGCAAAGCATTAAAAAAAATCACTGAAAAGACAATGAAATTCAATGAAAACCAAGTCCAGCTCTAGTGATGGACGAACATCTGACGGGACGGTTTGTGAACGCTAACTGCAAACTTTCGCAATTGTTGGCGAACCGCAAGGTCGTGGCGGGCCCTATTGACTTTAATGGCAGGCGAACATTAAAAACCTGCAGGTCATATTTGCAGCCACAAAATACTTACTAGCTGTGCACAAATAGTCCCACGACATGGACACTGACCTACCAGAAGTATTAAGCGAAAAAACGGATACAGAAGTAAGTGCCGGCCACTAGAGGCCCCAAAAATTGGCCGACAGGCGTTCACCTGACAGCAAACAACTTTGTATTCTGTGGCTGGAGGTACATTAAGCTATTCACCGGATACAGAAGTAAGTGCCGCCCATTACAGGCTCAAAAATTAGCCCACGGCCACAGGCGTTCACCTGACAGCAAACAACTTTGTATTCTGTGGCTGGTGGTACATTAGGCATTCACCAGATACAGAAGTAAGTGTCAGCCATTACAGGCCCCAAAAATTAGCCCACGGCCACAGGCGTTCACCTGACAGCAAACAACTTTGTATTCTGTGGCTGGTGGTACATTAGGCATTTACCGGATACAGAAGTAAGTGCCGCCCATTACAGGCCCCAAAAATTAGCCCACAGCCACATGCGTTCACCTGACAGCAAACAACTTTGTATTCTGTGGCTGGTGGTACATTAGGCATTCACTGGATACAGAAGTAAGTGTCGGCCATTACAGGCCCCAAAAATTAGCCCACGGCCACAGGCGTTTACCTGACAGCAAACAACTTTGTATTCTGTGGCTGGTGGTACATTAGGCATTCACCGGATACAGAAGTAAGTGCCACCCATTACAGGCCCCAAGAATTAGCCTACGGCCACAGGCGTTCACCTGACAGCAAACAACTTTGTATTCTGTGGCTGGTGGTACATTAGGCATTCACTGGATACAGATGTAAGTGCCGCCCATTACAGGCCCCAAAAATTAGCCCATGGCCATCGGCATTCACCTGACAACAAAAAACGTTGTATTCTGTGGCTGGTGGTACATTAGGCATTCACCGGATACAGAAGTAAGTGCTGCTCATTACAGGCCCCAAAAATTAGCCCACGGACACAGGCGTTCACCTGACAGCAAACAACTTTGTATTCTGTGGCTGGTGGTACATTAGGCATTCACTGGATACAGATGTAAATGCCGCCCATTACAGGCCCAAAGAATTAGCCCATGGCCACAGGCGTTCACCTGACAGCAAACAACTTTGTATTCTGTGGCTGGTGGTACATTAGGCATTCACTGGATACAGAAGTAAGTGTCGGCCATTACAGGCCCCAAAAATTAGCCCACGGCCACAGGCGTTTACCTGACAGCAAACAACTTTGTATTCTGTGGCTGGTGGTACATTAGGCATTCACCGGATACAGAAGTAAGTGCCGCCCATTACAGGCCCCAAGAATTAGCCTACGGCCACAGGCGTTCACCTGACAGCAAACAACTTTGTATTCTGTGGCTGGTGGTACATTAGGCATTCACTGGATACAGATGTAAGTGCCGCCCATTACAGGCCCCAAAAATTAGCCCATGGCCATCGGCATTCACCTGACAACAAAAAACGTTGTATTCTGTGGCTGGTGGTACATTAGGCATTCACCGGATACAGAAGTAAGTGCTGCTCATTACAGGCCCCAAAAATTAGCCCACGGACACAGGCGTTCACCTGACAGCAAACAACTTTGTATTCTGTGGCTGGTGGTACATTAGGCATTCACTGGATACAGATGTAAATGCCGCCCATTACAGGCCCAAAGAATTAGCCCATGGCCACAGGCGTTCACCTGACAGCAAACAACTTTGTATTCTGTGGCTGGTGGTACATTAGGCATTCACCGGATACAGAAGTAAGTGCCGCCCATTACAGGCCCCAAGAATTAGCCTACGGCCACAGGCGTTCACCTGACAGCAAACAACTTTGTATTCTGTGGCTGGTGGTACATTAGGCATTCACTGGATACAGAAGTAAGTGTCGGCCATTACAGGCCCCAAAAATTAGCCCACGGCCACAGGCGTTTACCTGACAGCAAACAACTTTGTATTCTGTGGCTGGTGGTACATTAGGCATTCACCGGATACAGATGTAAATGCCGCCCATTACAGGCCCCAAGAATTAGCCCATGGCCACAGGCGTTCACCTGACAGCAAACAACTTTGTATTCTGTGGCTGGTGGTACATTAGGCATTCACCGGATACAGATGTAAGTGCCGCCCATTACAGGCCCCAAAAATTAGCCCATGGCCACAGGCATTCACCTGACAACAAAAAACGTTGTATTCTGTGGCTGGTGGTACATTAGGCATTCACCGGATACAGATGTAAATGCCGCCCATTACAGGCCCCAAGAATTAGCCCATGGCCACAGGCGTTCACCTGACAGCAAACAACTTTGTATTCTGTGGCTGGTGGTACATTAGGCATTCACCGGATACAGATGTAAGTGCCGCCCATTACAGCCCCCAAAAATTAGCCCATGGCCACAGGCATTCACCTGACAACAAAAAACGTTGTATTCTGTGGCTGGTGGTACATTAGGCATTCACCGGATACAGATGTAAATGCCGCCCATTACAGGCCCCAAGAATTAGCCCATGGCCACAGGCGTTCACCTGACAGCAAACAACTTTGTATTCTGTGGCTGGTGGTACATTAGGCATTCACCGGATACAGATGTAAGTGCCGCCCATTACAGGCCCCAAAAATTAGCCCATGGCCACAGGCATTCACCTGACAACAAAAAATGTTGTATTCTGTGGCTGGTGGTACATTAGGCATTCACCGTATACAGAAGTAAGTGCCGCCCATTACAGGCCCCAAAAATTAGCCCACGGCCACAGGCGTTCACTTGACTGCAGACAAAACATGATAAGCTCAGCCTGAAGAAGAGACTTGAAAGTCTCGAACGCGCGCACCTCCCGCGCCCGTAAGTGATGCCGACTGCAGCCCACAGTGGAAACCTGACCTCAGCCTGTGAGTTCCGAGGGCGCCTCGGTTCCTGCCGCCGCTGCTGTACAGGGAAGGACATCTCCACGCCGCCTGCACCAGGACATCGTGCTGTCCCCGGGAACTCCGCGGATGACATCCTTACTTTTGCTTGTACCTACGTTTGTAATGTGAGTAGGTTTTTCACATGCTTTTAACAATTTGTCTCGATTAAACTTACTTGCTACGCTTAGAAGGCGCTGCATTTTGTCTTTCGTTCACTTGACTGCAAACAACTTTGTTTTCTGTGGCTGGTGGTACATTAGGCATTCACCGGATACAGAAGTAAGTGCCGCCCATTACAGGTCCCAAAAATTAGCCCATAGGCATTCACCTGGAAGCAAACAACTTTGTATTCTGTGGCTGGTGGTACATTAGGCATTCACCGCCATTACAGGCCCCAAAAATTGCCCATTGGACCGGGGGCCTCGATCCTTGGTCTGTCGTCCTACCACCTCATGGCCCTCCTGGCCGGGGGTGCGTGCTCCTGCAATCCTGGGTACCGTAGGCATTCACAGGATAAATAAGTGTAGGCCCCAAAAATTCAGCATTCAACGGACATAAAAGGCCTTTTATGCTGCTGTATTTACCTAAGACAGGGACCATGAATTGTTATGGGTGATGGCGGATATTTGTGGCCTGCCATGAGGAATTTGAATCAAACATGGTCTACTGGTCACATGTGTTGAATTCCTCCGAGATCCATGCCTCATTCATTTTTAGAAATGTTAGGTAGTCAACACTGTTGTGAGCTAGGTGAGTGCGCTTATCGGTCACGACCCCCCTTGCTGAGCTGAACGTACTTTCGGACAGGACACTGGACGAGGGGCAAGCCAACAGTTCCATTGCAAATTGTGCAAGCTCTGGCCAGAGGTCAAGCCTGTCCATGCAGTAGTTCAGGGGTTCATCACTTCTAAGTGCGTCCACATCGGCTGTTAACCCGATGTAGTCTGACACCTGTCGGTCTAGGCGTTCCCTGATGCTGGATCCATAGGACAGCTGTCGATGGGTCGGCTGAAAGAATGATCTCATATCATAAGTGACCAAGACATCTTCAGACCACCCTCTTCTTGCAGGCGCTGTTGAATTGGTAGTAAAACTGTTTCTCTGTGAGTGGAAATTCCTCTGCAAGCCCACGCAAAAGCAGAATGCAGCATTTCTCGAAGCAAGGCCTGGAAGTGCTGCATTCTGATAGCCCTCTGTGATGGTGGTAACATTTCTGCCATGTTTTGTTTGTATGTTGCCACCCAGTACTGGTCCTTACCCTTTATGCTTTTTATTACGGGGTCCCTCTTAAAACACTGGAGCATGAAGGCCCCCATTTGCACTAAACTGGAATTGGTGTAGTGGCCTGGCTCCTGCTCATCATCCAGGATAATGTCGTCCTCCTCCCCCCATCCACGGACGACACCAGAGATCTCAGAAAGGTTTAGAGCATGCTCTTCTTGCTCCTCCTCATCTGCCCCGGCACCATCCTCCTCTGACTCCTCTTCAGACTCCCCTTGTTGACTAGTCTCAGGTGGAGTAGCCTCCCCCTGGGAATTTATCCAGCATTGCGACTTCCTCATCTTCCTGCTCCTGCTCCTCGACAGCTTGATCAATGACACAACGCAATGCACGCAACAGAAAGAAGGCGTAAGGTACGATGTCACTGATGGAGCCCTGGCTGCGACTGACCAGTTTGGTGATCTCATCAAATGGCCGCAGAAGTCTGCATGAGTCGCGCATGATCGGCCACTGGCACAGTGAAAAAAAACAAGCTCCCCAGAACCTGTCCTGCCGCAGAGTTCGTACTGGTAGTCGGTAATTGCACGTTTCTGCTGGAGCAGCCTATTAAGCATATACAAGGTTGAATTCCATCATGTCGGGCAGTCACAAATAAGACATCTGACGGGCAGGTTGTGTCGCCGCTGAATGTCAGCAAGGTGAGCCATGGCCGTGCAAGATGTCCTGGACCCCAGGGTATTTGGCAACGAATCGCTGCATGACCAAGTTCAGGACGTGTGCCATGCATGGCACGTGTGTAATTTTGCCCTGTTTCAGCATGCTCAGCAGATTGGCACCATTTTCGCACACCACTTTACCAACTGTCAAATTGAGCAGTGTTAGCCACTGATCTGCCTGTGAACGCAAAGCTGAAAGGAGTGCAGGACCAGTGTGGCTCTTGTCTTCCAGGCACAACAGACGCAGCACAGCATGGCAACGTCTCACCTGGTATGTCGAATAGGTTCTGGGGATCTTGGGCGGCGCAGCGGAAGAGACGGTAGCATCGGAAAAGGAGGAGTCAGCCGAGGAGGAGAGGGAGAATGGAGTAGGAGGAGGAGAAGAAGAGGCAGGCCTGCATGCAATCCGTGGTGGTAAAACCAAATCTACATGGGTGCCACGGGTTACATGCTTTACGGCCGTCAGAAGGTTCACCCAGTGGGCAGTAAAAGTTATATACCTTCCATGCCCCTGTTTGATAGACCACGTGTCTGTGGTCAGACGTATCTTGGCACTGTCACTGTGTGTCAGAGATACATTCACTTGCCGCTGAACATGGCCATATAGCTCTGGGATGCCCTTCTGTGAAAAAAAATTCCTTCCTGGGACCTTCTATTGTGGTGCTCCAATGGCCACAAATTTTCGAAAGGCCTCCGAGTCCACCAGTTTATATGGCAGTAGTTGGCAGGCTATCAGTTCCGACAAGCCAACGGTCAGCCGTTGGGCAAGAGGGTTTTTTACGATCGAACATTTGGGCCACGGAAGCCTGCCTTTTTGCAGAAAAACGTGAGGACGGCATGATGGAAGGTGGAGTGGAGGACAATTGTGAGCATAGAGGAGAAGGAGAAAGAGAAGAGGCTAGACGGTGAGAGACTGGAGTGTGGCTTTGTGGGCTCTAAAGGCGTTGCTCCCACTAGGCTCGATGATGGGAGGCCAGGTGCCTTCTTAAGGCGGTCGTCCCTAGGTGAGTGTTGGGCTTACCGCCACTTTTGCGTTGACTGCAAAGGCTACAGATGGCAACACTATTGTCTGCAGCGGACACGTTAAAAAAAAGCCCACACTGCGGAGCCATGGGAGTGCCAGATGTGATTGTACATGGTTGATGGCTCGCTCCTGATACATTAAGAGTCTGGTTTGTCCCTCCTGTGCAATGTAAGTTCGGCCTGCTTCTCCTCCCTATCTGCTGGTCCATCTCTCCCTCTAAACTCCCCTCCTCTTCCTCTCTTGTGGGCACCCAAGTGACGTCTGTAGACACGTCATCATTGGCGTCACCTTCCCCATCACTAACAATAGAGATCTCGGAGTAGGCAGCAACAGCGGGCACCAACCTCCTTGGGCTGATCTGGGTACTGTCGTCAGACTGCTGCGTTCCGGCTGTTGCTACCTCCTCTTCCTGATCCAATGCCAAGAATGGCTGCGCATCGGAAATGTCTTCTGATGGATCAGAAAATAATTCCTGTGACTCAAGCGGAGGGCATATGGTGGTGGTGGTGTTAGTGCTGAGCCACTCAACCAAGTCTGGTGCGTCCTTTGACGTAATCGAAACAAACATTGTGCCACTTCCTACTTTGGCTCCTACCCTACCCCTACCACCCCTGCGGAAGGGCCTGCCTCTTCCTCTGCCTGTCATTTTTTAAATGACCCTGTGATAAAAGTCTCTAGAGAAGCGCAGTATATGTGGAAGAAGTTTTGGGGGGCCACTGGTTTATCGCACCAGTTATGAAACTTTTTTTTCAGGAAATGTTGTCAATGTGTGTAGCAGAGGTAATGCAGCGAAAGGGGCACAAATTATGCAGTACCCAAATACACCACCAGTCACAATGCTGCACAATACAAATCCACTATAATATGCTTTCTATATAGGAGCCCTTCCTCCTTCAGATGGAATGCGGTGACGTCAGTGTGCGCCTTCCCAGTGGGAAGGCGCACACTGACGTCACCGCGTTCCATCTGAAGGAGGAAGGGCTCCTATTGCCGGCCGGCATACATACACGCTTTTAATCATGAGATGTTTGTAAGTACATGTCTCATGCATTTTTATTAAAAATTTCGTACGGTATCACGCTATGGTCCGTTTTTATTTATATACCCAGGATATGTTCAATCATCGATGTGGTGCAATTTGAGATCTGCTCCCTGGATCCCTCCCCAGTCTGATGCTAATCTGATGTGGAGCCCATTGAATAGAATCTGTCTACATGCCTAATGTTTGGGTGGTTCTGGTAAGCGGCTTTCAGTTTGGTGGTGGTGTTTTCACACTGAAGTTTTGCTGACACATGGTGGTGCTGCTACGAACGTTTTATTGGACTGAATGTGCTTTTATTCATATTATCTATTATCATTGCTTTTTACCAGCCTGATATCTGGTTTCCTACTTGGCGCAGTTTACTTTTATATTGGACTTTATATGCTTATCACATTTCTTCTGCTGCCTTGACGCATATATATTTAGAACGTTTTTGACAAGCGCAGTTTTTTCTCCCTAATTCACTCAATAATGCTTCCCCATTCTATTATTGTCAGCCGTAGCTCGGCCTACGCTACAGAGATGGGTGTCATAACTCCCAATGCCGGAACACCGCTCCAGCCTCAATTACTCCTTTAATGCCATATGCATTTACAGCAACCAGAAGCCATTGCTGGGGACAACCTTTCAGACTTCCTTGCTGAACATCCTTCACCACAGATTCCCTATTACCTATACTGAAGCCTGCAAAACGGATAAGTAGCTATTGTGTTACTTGTAGTGCCGTACCAAGATCTGCTACTTATGTGCCAGCTATACAATTACTATTGTTTATCATGCTTTCTGTTGATCAACATATCTACCATATACTGTTGTGTTAAAGGACTGTCTGCTGAGGAATATCTTAAAGGGACATCTACACTCAAAGTACCTGAGCTATATCCATCCCTCATATACAGTCCTGATCAAAAGTTTAAGACCACTTGAAAAATGGCAAAAAATCATATTTTACATTGTTGGATATTAACAAGGTTCCAAGTAGAGCTTCAACATGCAACAAGAAGAAATGAGAGTGAGACAAAACATTTTTTGAGCATTCAATTAATTGAAAATAACGATTAAACTGAAACAGGCTGTTTTTCAGCTGATCAAAAGTTTAGGACCACATGCCTTTAAAAGGCCAAATCTGTGCAAAGATGTGGATTCATTGTCCTTTTCTGTCAGGTAGTCACACGTTGTGATGGCAAAGGCAAAAAAACTCTCCCTTTTTGAACGTGGTCGGGTTGCTGAACTGCATAAGCAGGGTCTCTCACAGCGTGCCATCGCTGCTGAGGTGGGACGCAGTAAGACAGTCATTTGGAATTACTTAAATGATCCTGAGGGTTATGGAACAAAAAAGTCAAGTGGAAGACCCAAAAAAATGTCACCAGCACTGAGCCGGAGGATCCAATTGGCTGTCCGTCAAGACACTGGACGATCCTCGACCCAAATTAAGGCCCTTACTGGTGCTGACTGCAGCCCCATAACCATCAGACGGCATCTGAGTCTGAAGGGCTTCAAAAACAAAAAACTTCTTCAAAAACCTTGTCTCCTTGAACGCCACAGAACTGCTCGTTTGGACTTTGCAAGAGAGGACCAAACATGGGACATTCAAAGGTGGAAGAAAGTTTTATTCTCTGATGAGAAAAAATATAACCTTGATGGTCCTGATGGTTTCCAACGTTACTGGCATGACAAGCAGATCCCACCTGAGATGTTTTCTACGCGCCACAGTGGAGGGGGCGCCATAATGGTCTGGGGTGCTTTTTCCTTCAGTGGAACAATGGAGCTTCCGGAAGTGCAGGGGCGTCAAACGGCTGCTGGCTATGTCCAGATGTTGCAGAGAGCATTCCTCATGACTGAGGGCCCTCGTCTGTGTGGTAACGACTGGGTTTTTCAACAGGAAAACGCTACAGTACACAATGCCCACAGGACAAGGGACTTCTTCCAGGAGAATAACATCACACTTTTGGCCCATCCTGCGTGTTCCCCTGATCTAAATCCAATTGAGAACCTTTGGGGATGGATGGCAAGGGAAGTTTACAAAAATGGACAACAGTTCCAGACAGTAGATGGCCTTCGTGTGGCTGTCTTCACCACTTGGAGAAAGGTTCCCACTCACCTCATGGAAACGCTTGCATCAAGCATGCCGAAACAAATTTTTGAAGTGATCAACAATAACGGCGGAGCTACTCATTACTGAGTTCATGTTTGGAAGTTGGATTTCTGTTTTGGGGGGGTTTCGTTTTTTTTTGGAGGTGTGGTCCTAAACTTTTGATCAGCTGAAAAACAGCCTGTTTCAGTTTATTCGTTGTTTTCATTAAATTGAATGCTCAAAAAATTTTTTGTCTCACTCTCATTTCTTCTTGTTGCATGTTGAAGCTCTACTTGGAACCTTGTTAAGATCCAACAATGTAAAATATGATTTTTTGCCATTTTTCAAGTGGTCTTAAACTTTTGATCAGGACTGTATAACTATTAGTTATAACTACAGCTCCTAATTATTATATATACTCTGAAAGTACCTGAGCTATATTGCCTCTCATACTTTACTATAGTTGCCACTACAAATCGTGTATTACTACGTATACTCTCAAAGTACCTGAGCTATATTGCCTCTCATATGCAACTACTGGTTGTTACTACAACTCATATTTACTACGTGCTTGACAGAAGTATAATTACTTAAAGGCCTTGTCCTAACTGTTTGAACATGTTCGCTCTAACTTTTCTATGCTAGGGGTTGATGCTATTTCATAGCATCTCCCTTAGTGGCCTAATACGTACATACCTATATGCTCAAAGTGATATGATGTAGAGAACCCCCAAACTCCTGTTTCGAGGAGTGACGCCTGGGGTCCCTTACTGATAATCACTTGCATAAAGAGGTGTATTGAAATATTGACCTTGAACTATAATTTTAAACGCTAAGCTCTGGTCGCATGTTGTAATGCGTCCATGTTTAGTAGCTCAACGCCTTTCTATATGTGACACAGAGATGATGTATAGATCCCCCTAACTCCTGTTGCGAGGAGTGACGCCTGGGGCCCCAATACTGAGTTATCGCATAGAGAATCGCATTGAATTCCTTGCTAACCGCAATTTGTGTTACTACAGTCTGTCCCTGCTCCGCACACAGCAACCTCTCCCTACACTGACAAAAAGTATATTGTAAGTGTATTACACCCCTATATACTTGACAACAAAACAATAGTACACCTATACCAGTCTTTGAAAGGACTTTTGTGGACCTGTTAGGTAACGATTTGTGTCACTACAGTCTGTCCCTGCTCCGCACACTGCAACCTGTCCCTACACTGACAAAAAGTATATAAGTGTATTACACCCCTATATACTGCACACCAAATAGTACACCTATACCAGACCTTAAAAGGACTTTTATGGACCTGTTAGCTAACGATTTGTGTCACTAGTACTACAGCCTGTCCCTGCTCCACACAGCACAGCAACCTTTACCTACACTGACAAACAGCAGAATGTAAAATGGCCACCAGATCAGGTCTATTTATAAGGTAGGGGGTATGTCCATGTGCTGAAATCTCATGGGTCAAAGTTCTTCTAAATGTAAAATGGCGGACCGCCGCAAATATCGCCAGATGTCCGCCTGTTCGGCGGACCGCGAACGAGCAAAGTTCGCTGCGAAACGACCGCCGGGGGAACCGCCAGGCCATCTCTATCCAGCTCGTTCTGCTGAAATGTCCACACTCAGAACCAAACTGGTGAAAGTGGGATCAAAGTCAGAGAGAAGGGCAAATGGAAGAACCAAGGCTGATGTCAAAATCACCTGCTGTAGTGCGTCCTCCACCAGGGGTAAGGGATGGGGACTCTTAGGCCCTGTACACACGATCAGTCTAAACCGATGAAAACGGACTGAAGTTCAGTTTCATCGGTTAACCGATGAAGCTGACTGATGGTCTGATGTGCCTACACACCATCAGTTCAAAAACCGATTGAGTCCAACGCGGTGACGTAAAACACAACGACGTGCAGAGAAAAATGAAGTTCAATGCTTCCAAGCATGCGTTGACTTGATTCTGAGGGTTTGAAACCAATGCTTTTGCATGCTAACCGTCGGTTTTGACCGATCGGTTAGGTGTCCATCGGTTCAATTTTAAAGCAAGTTCTAAATTTTGCGACGAAAGGATAACGGACCGATGGGGCCCACACACGGTCGGTTTGGACCGATGAAACTGAACTACAGTTCGTTTTCGGCGGTTTGGACTGATCGTGTGTACAGGACCTTACCGGAGACTGTGGACCCATGTGCCAGTGGCAGCGAGTCAAAAAATACGGAATAAAACTTGTAGTATAAAATGGATCTGCTGCCTCCACTCAAATCCCAGTCCGGAGGACTAATAAGATAATTGCAGTATAGGTGGATATGGCGCTGCAAGATGAGTGTCTCCTATAAATTACTCCTATACCCCCTATTTCATGGAAAAATACCTTGGGGCAAGAGATGTTATATATGTATAGAGAGTGTGTACTTTTCCCTTTAAAACCCAATACAGTAAATCTTTGGTTTGAGAGTAACTTGGTTTGAGAGGGTTTTGCAAGACAAGCAAAATGTTTTAATACATTTTGCCTTGATATACAAGCGATGTCTTGATATAAAAGTAGCGTCATGTCACAACTGAGTTTAAAAAAGAAAAGGGGAGCCTCTAAGTGTAGCAATATGGTTACATTAAATAAAGGTACAACATTTTGATACATTTAGAGGTGCCTATCATCTCTTTTATACCCTGTAAAAAAAATGCTTTGATTTACAAGTGCTTTAAATTACAAGCATGTTTCTGAAACGAATTATGCTCGCAAACCAAGGTTTTACTGTATATAAAAAAATTCATAATAATAAAAAACCTGTGAAAATTCATTAAGAGGGTATACAGAGTATATAAAAAATCAACACCATCATCAAGGTATACCTTATGACATGAAAACAAAAATGGGGGAAATGACCTATTGTCTGTTCATACAATGTATGAACAGCAATTTGTAATTTCCCCATGTCAGTCCACCCCCCCCCTTCAGTTAGAACACACCCAGGGAACATGATTAACCCCTTCCTCGCCCCCTAGTGTTAACTCCTTCACTGCCATTGGCATTTTTATAGTAATCAATGCATTTGTATAGCACTGATCGCTATAAAAATGCCAATGGTCCCAAAAATGTGTCAAAAGTGTCTGAAGTGCCCACCATAATGTCGCAGTACCGATCACCGTCATTACTGTGTGGGCTAAAACGACGTTTTAAACCCGCGCATGCCCAGAAGCAAGTTATGAGACGGAATCGCTTGTTCAGGTAAAACTACCATTCATAATGGGGTAAGCACATTCATCACGCTGTAACAGACAAAAAAGCGCAAATCGTCTTTTGCTAACAGGGAATCAGCTAAAAGCAGCCCAAAGGCGGATAGAACTTCCTTTTAGAGTTCTGTCATACGTGTTGTACGTCACCACGCTTTGTTCATCATTTTTCCAAAACGATGGTGTGTGGGCAACGTTGTTTTTAATGATAAATTTGGAAAAATTACGGGTTTTTTTCATGATGAAAAAATGACATTTTTTTCATGGCAAAAAACGATCGTGTGTACGCGGCATAAGTCTTGGCCCTGCCCCCTGTCTAATTATGTTACTCAAGAGTTTTCTGTTCACTGGAGGCATATTATGGCTTCCTTTCCAATAGGCAATGTCAAAACATTTGCAACACATAAGATTATTTGAACACACTCCAGTGTACATGGGTCTCCTTTTACAGCTGAATTGTCTGAATTCTTTACCGGAAACAGCAAAGGTAATACAAACATTCACTTGCTGTCAAGATAAAATGTTGTTCTGTTCCCAATCAGAAACACCACCTTATGTCTCGGGGAGATGAATCCCTTCAAGACTAATAGGTCAGCTTTTAATTTCTGTGAAATATCAAACATAAACATAAAACTTATTTTGAACTTTATACTAAGGAATTCCAGGTAAAATATTTTATATATAGTTACGTTGCTTCAGCTTGGACCAATTTAACTATGCAGACAGTATACCTGAATGATGTCCCTGGAAGCTTGAAATACTGAAGTAGACACTGGTACCTGCTAAGTTTGTATAAAATATCCATACCTGGAATTCTCCTTTAAGTGTATCTTCTATGCTTCTTATGCTTCTTCGTGACTACTATTTTTATCATTTTGTTCGCACAAATAGAGATTTATTTTGGTGGTATTCATTCACAACTCAATTTTCTATTTTTTTTGCGATATAAGCGAAAAAAGAGTAGAAATTTGGAAAAATAATATTTTCTTCTTTCTATTTTAAAAGAAATCCAATAAAATCTAGATTTGTCATAAATTGAAGCCGAAATGTATTCTGCTACATATCTTTGGTAAAAAAATGTGTATAATAATTGGCTTGTGTGACAGATGTACGCAGATGATCATGTACAGATGTGCGCAGGTGATCACAGACATGTGTGCAGATGATCATTGGGACATATGATTTTACTGTTACATATGTGGGGGACAGGTGTTTTTTCTGTGTGGGGACTAGGCTGGTGATCAGTGTGTAAAAAGCTGTAAAAAAACAGCTCATACTCACTGATCACCAGCCGGCTGCAGGGATCCGCTCTCCTCTCCTCACTTACAACTTCTCTGTGAGGAGAGGAGAGCCGATTGCCTAGCAACTCTCTATTTACATCACATGATGGCTGCGATTGGACACAGCCTTCAGGTGATCAGGAGGGTCAATCACCCTACTGTCTTTACACTGTTAGAATATAGGTTAAACAATGATTAGCCGCAACATGCCTCCAGGGAACGAAAGAGATCCCAGTTGGGTTCCTGGAGGAAGAATATCATAAGTTTCCATGATAACCTATATTTAATGCATAAGTTTCAGTATAGAATTTCCTGTTAGCAGACCCACAAACTTGTATATGTACTTTGAGAAGAATGCAACTCTATGTAAACGTTGTACAATGTATACATTGTCTTTATATGTTCACGCTAAATTTCAATAAAAATCTATTGGTGAAAAAAAAAGGAGGGTCAATCACGGAGCCGTCCTGCCGATCGGAGATGCGCCATGTCCGGGTGACTTGAGCGCATCAGGATCACGCCGCTGCAAGAGCATGCATGTACGATCCCCTCCTTCTGAGGGACGTTTCTGAACGTCCACTCAGAAGGAGGAAGTGCCCATCCGGCCGTATATTTGCAGTGGCCGGGTGGGGTGTGGTTAAAGGTTCAGTGTTCTTTTTTCCTTAATAATAAACATGTTATACTTACCTGCTCTGGCAATGGTTTTTCATAGAGTAGTTCCGCGTTCCCCCACTTCAGATGGGCAGTGCTGAAATGAATGAGGGCTCAGGTAAGTAAAAGGGGGAGTGTGGGGGGAGACCGATGCCTAAATATTTTTACCTTCATGTAAGGAATGCATGTAATTTTTTTTAGGCTTTATAACAACTTTAATGGCACCCCACACATCAGCAACTGCCAAACTGTGGTGCCATATGGCTTAGTGTGTTGAGATTTTGCAAAAGGGTCAAGGACGTATTTTCCCACATTTCTCAGGGGTAGGGCAGCTGATTGAAATTAATGGGCTGACCTACCTGCAGCAAGCAGTCTGCACAGATGTGAACCGAGGCTGAGGACTAATAAGTTGCAATATATGACATTTTTAGTTTTAGATTTTGATGTGATTTAAAGAATCTGTGGGGCTCCACTTACCCACCCACATCTTTCATTCCTAGTGTTAGTGTTCTGTTAATGGGAACGCTATAAGTCCTGACAGCCCATGCGGCTTGTAGTTCTCAATGAACCATCAGGGCACTGTTGATCACTCTAGGTAATTCATTGAGCTTCCTGTCAGAGTGTACAGTGGGGATCGAAAGTTTGGGCACCCCAGGTAAAAATGTGTATTAATGTGCATAACGAAGCCAAGGAAAGATAAAAAAATCTCCAAAAGGCATCAAATTACAGATTAGACATTCTTATAATAATTCTTATTTCCATCATTTACACTTTCAAAATTACAGAAAACAAAAAAATGGCGTCTGCAAAAGTTTGGGCACCCTGCAGAATTTATAGCATGCTCTGGCCCCTTTGCAAAGCTGAGACCTGCCAGTGTCATGGATTGTTCTCAATCATCGTCTGGGAAGACCAGGTGATGTCAATCTCAAAGGTTTTAAATGCCCAGACTCATCTGACCTTGCCCCAACAATCAGCACCATGGGTTCTTCTAAGCAGTTGTCTAGAAAACTGAAAGTGAAAATAGTTGTCGTTCACAAAGCTGGAGAAGGCTATAAAAAGATAGCAAAGCGTTTTCAGATGTCAATATCCTCTGTTCGGAATGTAATTAAGAAATGGCAGTCATCAGGAACAGTGGAAGTTAAAGCAAGATCTGGAAGACCAAGAAAAATATCAGACAGAACAGCTCGCAGGATTGTGAGAAAAGCAATTCAAACCCCACATTTGACTGCACGATCCCTCCAGAAAGATCTGGCAGACACTGGAGTTGTGGTACACTCTTCCACTATAAAGAGATACTTGTACAAATATGGTCTTCATGGAAGAGTCATCAGAAGAAAACCTCTTCTACGTCCTCACCACAAAAATCAGCGTTTGAACTTTGCAAATGAACATATAGACAAGCCTGATGCATTTTGGAAACAAGTTCTGTGGACCGATGAGGTTAAATTAGAACTTTTTGGCCGGAATGAGCAAAGGTACGTTTGGAGAAGAAAGGGCGCAGAATTTAATTAAAAGAACCTCTGTCCAACTGTTAAGCATGGGGGTGGATCAATCATGCTTTGGGGTTGTATTGCAGCCAGTGACACAGGGAACATTTCACCAGTAGAAGGAAAAATGGATTCAATAAAATTTCAGCAAATTTTGGATGGTAACTTGATGCCATCTATGAAAAAGCTGAAGTTCAAGAGAGGATGGTTTCTACAAATGGATAATGATCCTAAACACACCTCAAGATCCACGGGGGATTAAATCAAGAGGCGTAAACTGAAGGTTTTGCCATGGCCTTCACAATCTCCTGACCTCAATATAATTGAAAATCTATGGATAGACCTTAAAAGAGCAGTGCGTGACAGACAGCCCAGAAATCTCAAAGAACTGGAAGACTTGTGTAAGGAAGAATGGGCAAAGATACCTCAAACAAGAATTGAAAGACTCTTGGCTGGCTACAAAAAGCGTTTACAAGCTGTGATACTTGCCAAAGGGGGCAGTACAAGATATTAACTCAGGGTGCCCAAACTTTTGCAGACGCCATTTTTTTGTTTTCTGTAATTTTGAAAGTGTAAATGATGGAAATAAAATCTAACTTTTTTTGACATATTATAAGAATGTCTAATCTGTAATTTGATGCCTTTTGGAGATTTTTACATCTTTCCTTGGCTTTGTTATGCACATTAATACAAATTTTTACCTGGGGTGCCCAAACTTTCGATCCCCACTGTAACTACCTGCCCATATTGGAGGTACAAGCAGACAGCTACACAGATAGTCTGCAGGACCATGGCATTACACCCAAGGTCTGCTGATCATGGGTGCAATGCTTTACAGGCTTCTAACTAAAAAAAAAAAATATTTATCAGTGTATAACATGCACTTTCCCCCCTTAGAATAGGGGGGCAAATCGTGTGTGTTATATGCTGATAAAGGGCTGCCTCAGAGAGGAAGGAGGGAACGAGCCCTGCTGAAATAGACAGAGCTGTGTGTACTCGGCTTGGCTCGCAGTCATGCCCAGTCCCACCCCCTGGATGGCTCCTTTTGTTGATGTCCCGGCATTGGACCGGTGTTATGTCCATTATAGGAGCTGAGCCAGGGAAGGGGGCTGGGCATGACTGCGAGCCAAGCCAAATACACAGGAGATCCCGCTCTGTCTATTCCAGCAATGGCAAGGCTGCAGATGGGCACGGATTAACCTTGAAATCATGGACAAGGCTGCAGATGGGCACAGATTATGCTGAAATTATGGGTAAGGCTGCAGATGGGCACTGATTAGGCTGAAATGATGGGCAAGGCTGAATATGGGGACTGATCTGGTTGCAATGTTGGGCAAGGCTGCAGATGGGCACTGATCAGGCTGCAATGATGGGCAAGGCTGTAGATGGGCACTGATTAGGCAGCAATTATGGCCAAGGCTGCAGTTGGGCACTGATCAGGCTGCAGTAATGGACAAGGCTGCAGATGGGCACTGATTAGACTGCAATGATGGGCAAGGCTGAAATGATGGGCAATGGTGAGGCTGCAGATGGGCACTGATCAGACTGCAGTGATGGGCAATGACGAGGCTGCATATGGGCAATGGCAAGGTTGCAGATGGGTACTGATCAGGCTGCAATGATGGGCAATGGCGAGGCTGCAAATGGGCACTGATTAGGCTGCAATGATGGGCACTGACTCTTATTTTGCTTCAAAATTCTATATTTAAAATGTCATTTTTTTCATGAAACATCCCTCTTAAAATTAAGGTTCGTGTTATACGCCTGTGTGTCTTATACGCCGATAAATGCAAAAATAATAAATGCATATTTTTTACCTGCAAAAATATATCATTTATACTTATTTTTTGTAAAAATAAACTTATCCTTTAAATAGAGCCCTTCATTACTTAATAAAGTCTGATCTTATTGTATTTTATTGTTTTAGTAAGCATTTGGTTCTTCACAGAAGAAAAGTAAGAAATACAACATGTTGCCAGTATTTGATTACAGTTTTGCATGCGGAAGTCTTAAAACCTGCATGGATAACAAACATCCTTACAGAGTACTTCAATTAATGTTTAATTTCACATTCAAAGCCTCTTAAAATAAGTGTTTCTAAAAATGACAAGACCTTGTTGAGTATATTCTGCCATATCCGTTTGCAAATGTTTCTTTACTACAACCTGCTGACACTATTCATCAACTAACAGATGCTTTGTTCTAGAGGAGCAATCCCAGAGGATACATTATTTAATGGCATCTTTCAGTCAGGAGTCAATATGCTGTCATTTCTATTTCGCTATATTCAGACAGGTGCCTCTTCCTTTCTTTGACCGTGTGCAAGACACTCCCCCAAGGTCTACTTACTGACAGCCCCTTGTTGCCACTTAGTGCTCTTGTTGACAGGAGTCTCTCCATTTACCAGATGACAGGTGCTTGTTTGCGTGAAATGACCAATATGCAAGAAAATCACTACTGCAGCAGACAAAGATGGTTTATTTTCTGCTTGATGACAGTGGTAATTACAAGTAAAAAAAACAAAAAAACAAACATATTGATGATGATAAGAAACATTTACTTCTAGATTTATTTATTTTTTCATTTTAAAGTAGTATTAAACCTAAACAAAATATTAGTATATTTCAGTTACTCAATTACTAGCTGCATTACTAAAAAAAATTTTTTGCTTTTTTTCACTTTTTTTGGACCTGGTGATCCAGCCAGAAAATCTGTTATTTTTAACTTCCTTAACCAGACCAAGCTGTCAAGCAAAAGTGTCAGTTAGAGGGTTGGGACAACCCATTTAACACTGACAGGCGTGGATACAATTGTCAGATTTTATTAATTCATATAAAACCTTTATTCCAGAAGGGAAAACTATTTTTGCTGTATCTGCTTAAAAAGTGTTAGCTGGAGTTTGGCTTTATTCCCCTTATTTTCACTTGATCCAGCCAGTAGCACATTTACTGTCTTAGGCCCCATACACACGACCGGTTTTCTCGGCAGAATTCAGCAAGAAACTCGATGGGAGACGTATTCTGCCGAGAAAACCGGTCGTGTGTACACTTTTCGCCGAGAAACCCGGCGGGAAACTCGTCGAGCCAAAAAGAGAGCATGTTCTCTATTTCCTCGTTGGGCAATGGGAACATTTGGCTCGACGAGTAACTCGACAAGCAAAATGATGTGTTTTGCCCGTCGAGTTTCTCGGACGTGTGTACGGGGCCTCAGGGTGTCTCCAGTCTGGATGGAAGAGCAACAGAGACACATTTTGACAGCAATGCTGTCAATCCAGAAGAGGGCAATATCAAATAAACTAGCAGATTTATATGGAGTTGACTAACAAATTAATAAAAAAAACATTATGCAGCCACCACACTTCTTGATCCAGCGATATCCACAAGAGCCTCGGCTCTCTGGGGACTCACACTCCTGATTGGCTTTTGACAGCAGTGGGAGCCATTTGCTCCCACTGCTGTCAATCACAGCCAGTGAGCCAATTAGAGAGATGGAGGGGCAGGGCCAAGCCATAGCTCCCTGTGTAAATGGACACACAGGCTTGGGCACCCCCACAGCTGCTTTCTGTGGGGGCACTCATCAGAAGGGAGGGGCCAGGAGTGCCACCATGGGACCTGAGAAGTGGGGTAAGTATAACATGTTTGTTATAAAGAGAAAAAAAAGACTTTAACCACTTAACAACCGCCCTATAGGCGAAATACGTCTACAAGGCAGTTGCTTAACTCTGGGAGAGTGTCAATGTACGTCCTCCCAGAATCGCGCTCCCGCGCGCCCTGTGGGGAGCGCACACAGGAGTCTCCGTGACCGCCGGGTCCTCCGGACCCGGCTGATCACGGATCACGGTAAATCGCCGCGGATAGTAGTGTTGAGCAGAATATGCCATATTCGATTTCGCGATATATCTCGAATATATATTCGAATATTCGAGATATATTCGCTAAATTCGAATATTCGTGATATTTTATCGAAATTAGTTGAATGCGATTTTTCGCTATTGCGAATGCGAAAATAATTGCGATTTTTTAATAACTGCGGTAGGAGCGCTCTGATTGGCTTAGAATATTCGTGATATTTTATCGAAATATCGCAACATGCGAATGCGATATTTATTGCGCAATTTCGAGATATGCTGGAGGAGCGCTCTGATTGGCTCAGAATATTCGTGATATTTTATCGAAATATCGCAACTTGCGAATGCGATATTTATTGCGCAATTTCGAGATATGCTGGAGGAGCGCTCTGATTGGCTCAGAATATTCGTGATATTTTATCGAAATATCGCAACATGCGAATGCGATATTTATTGCGCAATTTCGAGATATGCTGGAGGAGCGCTCTGATTGGCTCAGAATATTCCTGATATTTTATCGAAATATCGCAACATGCGAATGCGATATTTATTGCGCAATTTCGAGATATGCTGGAGGAGCGCTCTGATTGGCTCAGAATATTCCTGATATTTTATCGAAATATCGCAACATGCGAATGCGAAATTTATTGCAGATATTTCGAAAACTGCTGTAGCAGCACTCTGAAATCGAATATGTATGATATTTTAACCAAAATACATATTGCGATTGCGATTTTTCGATCGCGCATGCGCAATTGCGCGAACAACACGCGACCATTTCCTGGAGCCTTGCCAGTTTCCCAATATTACAGCAACATGGTGGGAAGCAATTTCTCAAAGTCTGAGGAAAAGTTGCTGATTTGTGTAAGTATTTTGACCACTGTTATTTCATCATCTTCAACTGCATTTAAGTCTAGTTTAAAAGTTAGTATATATGATCAGATATTAGTATTTAACCAAAAATGTGTCTCCTGCTTTTACAAAACTACAAGTCCCAGCATGCCTGGACAGCTGCAGACACCCTGGTTGGCAAATGTGTATTTAGGCACTTTTCCTTGTTATTTAGCATAATGAATTTAAAAATTTTTTTGACATAGGACGTATGCGAACGTCCTGACTTCAGTGTCCTCAAGGCCCAAGGACGTTCGAATACATATTGCCCTTTAGATGTTGCAGAACTACAACTTCCAGCATGCCTGGGAATGCTGGCACTTCTAGTATTGTAAGTTCTGCAGGCCCCCATTTTTCAGGCCTTTATGCACGGGTCTCTAAACTGTGGCACCCTAAATGCAGCAAAAGTAAAATTCTTAGCATGCACTGACAGACCGTGGCTGATGGGAGTAGTAGTTTTGCAACAGCTGGAGGTGGACTGGTCTTGAAACCCAGAGTTAAGTAACAAACACGTAGTGTTTTGCAACCATTCTGCCTCCAGCTGTTTTTTTCCTGTTGAAAAGCCTGTGGCGTGCAAAACACAACCCAAAAACTCCACCCGGATGCAGTGAAAAATGTGCACACACCTAAAGAGTGACATCACAAAAAACTGCGACTGGTACATACGTCAGTGGTCCTCCGAAAAAGGTCCCGTCTCTGACCCCCCGGGGCGTTAGGCTCCTGACAGGGAAAAGAGTTAGCAACGCATATCTCCCCTATACGTGTATCCTGTGTTGTTAATAATATATTCATAATTATGCAAATGATAATGGCTGCTATATTTATGCAAAAAAGGTGGCGACCGAAATGGCAGGATATAAAATCTTTCATGTTACCCCTGTCATTGATTAATAAGGCGAGAATGCTTCCAATTGTTGAATAGCATACATTTACGTCATATATCCATAAGGCTGTCAACAGAAGTATTACAATATACTTTGTTCTTCATCTTGCAGAAGTTCCTGGAAACAGGATATGATGACCTGCGGCGGCAGCCACAGAAAAGGGCTGTGGTCAGCGCCCTAATCGCTGACTTTGGCGGCCAACATGACCACAAGGCCATTGTTAAGAAGTGGTCTGACCTCAAGAGGCGCCAAATGGGTAATGTCAGACGTCTTCGGGCTAAATATCATCCAGGTAAGTTATTGTTGACAGTTATGTTTTTTTTTAAAAAAGTGTATTTTGTGCGTGAACTCGAAAGAGAGAGGAGCCGGCCTGCAGGAGTTGGGAGGCCTCCCCCAGAGGCAATCTGCCACCTTTCTCCATGCCCCGGTTGGCAATGGCGGGTGTGAGGGGGTCCTCCCAACCCAACCTCGCATAGCACACCCACCAGTGGCGGGGCTGAGACCACCAAACTCAATTCACAGGTAGCCGAGAGCGGGATCCGAACCCCTAGCTGCAGAGGTGAATCAGTTGTCAGTGCAGTGGCAATCGCGTGGAGCCACCGCAGCTCCTTTGGTGACAGTTATGTAAGGTCATATGTAATTCATGTAAGGTCAGATGTTGTTAACCAAGATGCCATGTTGTGCTAACATATATCACCACCGGCCAAGGTATTCATAGTACTGTTGAAAAAAGACATGGGGCAGCAGACAGGAACACAGAAGTTATGTGGGAACATAATTTTCCCATTGCTTTGCATGGGACTTTAAAGAAAAACCCCGACCATGGCAAGTGGGGGTGGGTAAGGTTTAAACCACCTATCCTATGTTTGTGGCTGACATATAAGTAACCTGTGTGCCAAGTTTCATATAAATATCTTTAGCCGTTTGTACGTGATGCTGGAACATACATACATACATACATACATACATACATTTATGCACACACACACGTTGAGTTTTATATATATAGATTACCACTAAATTCCTGTGTTAGGAGTGGGGTTGTTATAGTAATCCCGTGTGCTCCATCAGGCCCTTTTTTTAACATGAGATGGTCTGAACAAAACAAAGGAGACAAAAACAGCTCATTTTAACATGGTTGCATCCCAGCTCACGCTCAGTCCCCTGTAGTGCCCACAAGACCCTTTAATATAACATTGTCCCATTGGTTAACTGTCTATATAAATCAATTTGTATTCATATACAATACAGCACAGTACACAGAATTTGCATACGTCATTAGAAAACATTTTTATAATATATGAACATTGTGTTATTATAGGAGCTCCAATGCCAGTTGTCCGCGCCAAGCGCAGAAGGCGCCAGGCCGATGAGGAGGAGGAGGAGGATGCGGCAGAGGAGGATGCAGCAGAGGAGGACATGGATGAGGAGGAGCAGCCAGGGCCCTCCCACTCCCCAACCCCAGCTCCTGTTGAGGAGCAAGCTGAGGAGCTTCCCCCCCCCACCACCCCAACTTCTCAAGCAGAAGAGCAGGAGGAAGAGAGCGGTCCTGTGAGCCTCATTCAGGAAGGTAAATATGTGCACAATGATTAATAACATTTCAACAACAAAATGTAGATATAAAAATGGACAACATATAAAGCGCACCTGTCAGATTGTATAACCATAATATGGTATTGATGCTAGAAGTATACAGGTAGTGCATAATTATTAGGCAAGTTGTATTTTTTGAGGATTCATTTTATTATTGAACAACAACCATGTTCTCAATGAACCCCAAAAACTCATTAATATCAAAGCTGAATTTTTTTGGAAGTAGTTTTTAGTTTGTTTTTAGTGTTAGTTATTTTCGGGGGATATCTGTGTGTGCAGGTGACTACTATTACTGTGCAGAATTATTAGGCAACTTAACCAAAAAATAAATAGATAGCCATTTCAATGATTTATTTTTAACAGTGAAACCAATATAACATCTCAACATTCACAAATACACATTTCTGACATTTAAAAACAAAACAAAAACAAATCAGTGACCAATATAGCCACCTTTCTTTGCAAGGACACTCAAAAGCCTGACATCCATGGATTCTGTCAGTGTTTTGATCTGTTCACCATCAACATTGCGTGCAGCAGCAACCACAGCCTGCCAGACACTGTTCAGAGAGGTGTACTGTTTTCCCTCCTTGTAAATCCCACATTTGATGATGGACCACAGGTTCTCAATGGGGTTCAGATCAGGTGAACAAGGAGGCCATGTCATTACTTTTTTTTATTTAATACCCTTTCTTGCCAGCCACGCTGTGGAGTACTTTGACACGTGTGATGGAGCATTGTCCTGCATGAAAATCATGTTTTTCTTGAAGGATGGTGACTTTTTCCTGTACCACTGCTTGAAGAAGGTCTCTTCCATAATCTGGCAGTAGGACTGGGAGTTGAGCTTGACTCCATCCTCAATCCGAAAAGGCCCCACAAGCTCATCTTTGATGATACCAGCCCAAACCAGTACTCCACCACCACCTTGCTGGCGTCTGAGTCGGACTGGAGCTCCCTGCCCTTTACCAATCCAGCCACGGGCTCTTCCATCTGGCCCATCAAGACTCACTCTCATTTCAGCAGTCCATAAAACCTTAGAAAAATCTTTCTTGAGATATTTATTGGCACAGTCTTGACGTTGCAGCTTGTGTGTCTTGTTCAGTGGTCATCGTCTTTCAGCCTTTCTTACCTTGGCCATGTCTCTGGGTATTGCACACCTTGTGCTTTTGGGCACCCCAGTGATGTTGCAGCTCTGAAATATGGCCAATCTTGTGGCAAGTGGCATCTTGGCAGCTGCACGCTTAACTTTTCTCAGTTCATGGGCAGTTATTTTGCACCTTTGTTTTTCCACACGCTTCTTTTGTTTGATGATCACGCTTCAGAAGCTTTGCAACTTTAAGAGTGCTGCATCCCTCTGCTAGATATCTCTCTATTTTGGACTTTTCAGAGTCTGTCAAATCCTTCTTTTGGGCAATTTTGCCAAAGAAAAGGAAATTGACTAATAATTATGCACACCTGATATAGAGTGTTGATGTCATTAGACCACACACCTTCTCATTACAGAGATGTACATTACCTAATATGCCTAATCTGTAGTAGGCTTTCGAGCCTATACAGCTTGGAGTAAGACAACATGCATAAAGAGGATGATGTGGTCCAAATACTCATTTGCCTAATAATTCTGCACTCCCGGGATGTGTTAGACACATAACAAGTGTATACACATGATAATGATTGATTAATAAGCAAAAAAAAATATTTATTTATTTGGTAACGTTATTTGAAATCCAAATGTTTTTTTATTATATCCTAAAAGCATCAAGAGATCTGAAGAGGCAAAATATACTCATTGAAAAGACGCACCAGAAGATCCTTCAGAACCAGCGTAAGATGAGCTACCTCAACCAACAAAATGCTCTGCTAGAGCAGCAGCTATCGGGTCAGATTGCGGAAATGCACCGCATTCAAAAACGGATTGAGAGCTATATTTAAATTTATTTTTGTATTAAAAAAACTTATTTTTTGGAAATGTTTCATTTCTTTTTGAGATAGAGTTGTAGGTTTTTCAACACATCTAACTTCACATCAAACAAATCAACATCAACACATTTAACTTCATAATAAGCAAAAACATTTTATACTATTATTTTATTTAACATTAACCTAGGACAAACTAAAGCACACGACACAGACACGACGAACACAAAATAAACTGTTGAAAAATGAACATAACAAAAGCAACAATATATATATATATATATACAAAGAGAGAGAGAGGGAGAGCAAGAAAGAGAGAGAATGCAGATGAGCTCTTGCAGTCAGCCCAATGGTTGCAGTATAAATGCCGCAAAACAGGGTTTAACATAAGGTTCATTGTTATAGTTACACTTGCTGTTTAGATCCGGTCTGGTAGTCCGGTCTGGTAGCTTGTAGCGGAGGCTGTTGGTGGATCCGCTGTGCCAGAAAGCTCATGAAGCTTTACTCAGCATGGAGGCAGCAGCAGGAGTATTAAAATATAATATAACTAGACAATGCATTTCCTGAGGAAAATGCGAGTGGGAATGCTGAATAGCTTAATTGGTGAGCCCCTTGCCAAAGACATTCACCATAACCACTACACTATCTTTAGGACACACAGCTTCTTTCTCTATCTGCAAAGTATAGAGTATGCTGACTTCCTGGTCGCCCCTCCCCCCTCAATAGGTTTCCCCTCCCCCCCAGGTCAGTGAGGAGGAATATTGCACTGAGGTCAGGAAAGTTATTTATGGAAAGAAATAACATTACAAACGCTTTTAATTCACAGATCTAATACATGATTTAAGCCTCCAAACAAAGCTTAATAAATCCTCAAACGTACATGCAATTGATACAACGACTACACCGTTTGAAATACACGGCCCTTGTAAACGCATCGATATGAAATTTATGTAGATAAACTTAAAAATGTGGCCATTTCTGCGATTTAGAAAAGAGCGTCTTTGTGAGTTCTGCAGCAACATTTTTTAGATAATTTCACATGAGAGTCTATGAGACATAATTTCTGGCTGTTGCTCCAATAATTAAAACTAAAATACGTATCGCAGAATTGGTCACATTGCCATAAACCAGACAAGCATAGCTACGTTTTGATCTAAAAATTGTGTATGAAAAGTAGATCTTGTGGGCGTGAGACCAATTTGTTTCCCCTTTTTGTAAAGATATTTTTAATTACAAAGATCTCCAATGTTAAGGTCACCTGACAGACTCTAAATCCCCTCCATAGGATTACATTATAACCTATTGCATTTTTGTGAAAAATTCGCAAAACGTAAATTGCGTTTTCACCAAAAAATTGTAAACGATAACGATTTGAAAAGTCATAGCCGGATAGCTAAATATTTTGTGACCGCTTTAAAGTTTTTTCAGTGTCTGTAAGTGAAAGTATGAAGTAGCTGAAACTTTTGGCATGGCATGTGAATTCAAAGGGGAAAAGGATGTTCTCATTGACTTCAATGTTTAAAAAAAGGGTCTAAAAGCTTAAAATTTATAAAAGTGTAAAAAGTAGAAAAAAACTTGAAGAAGTCCCATCATTAGCTGAACGAGACGAACATTTTTACAGTTGAATGGTCTCAATAGTTGAAAGTATGCCGAAGTTACGCAGAACCAAAAAACTTAAGGAATAATAAGATTACTAAATTTACGGATATCAATACTGGAAATGTTTATTAAAGCATTCACACTAATTAAGATTAATACATTTACGGGTATCCATACTAGGAATGCTTATTAAAGCATTCCCACTAAGTATCACACAGGCATGATTTACAAGCAGTAGTGGTAATAGTAATACATAGCATAAAAACACTTGGGGAATACTTTACAGCATCAGTAGTGGTCATAGTAGTCAATAGTGTACCAAAAAATTGGGACACAGGTGTCTTGACTGAGCTGTAATAGTAGTAGTAGACATTGACAATACAGTGTCAAATCACTCGGGCAAGAGGTGCCATGATGAACAGCAGTCTTAATAAGAGTATATAGGGTGTGAAATAACTGCTGACATAGGTGTCTTGACTGGGCAGCAGAAGCAGCAGTAGTAGTATTAACAGTAGTAGTTGATACAGAGTCATATCACATGGGCAGGAGGTGCCATCATGAACAGCAGTAGGAATAGGAGTATATAGAGTGTCAAATAACTGCTGACATAGGTGTATTGACTGGGCAGCAGCAGCAGAAGCAGCAGTAGTATTAACAGTAGTAGTTGATACAGAGTCATATCACATGGGCAGGAGGTGCCATGATGAACAGCAGTAGGAATAGGAGTATATAGAGTGTCAAATAACTGCTGACATAGGTGTCTTGACTGGGCAGCAGCAGCAGAAGCAGCAGTAGTATTAACAGTAGTAGTTGATACAGAGTCATATCACATGGGCAGGAGGTGCCATCATGAACAGCAGTAGGAATAGGAGTATATAGAGTGTCAAATAACTGCTGACATAGGTGTCTTGACTGGGCAGCAGCAGCAGAAGCAGCAGTAGTATTAACAGTAGTAGTTGATACAGAGTCATATCACATGGGCAGGAGGTGCCATCATGAACAGCAGTAGGAATAGGAGTATATAGAGTGTCAAATAACTGCTGACATAGGTGTATTGACTGGGCAGCAGCAGCAGAAGCAGCAGTAGTATTAACAGTAGTAGTTGATACAGAGTCATATCACATGGGCAGGAGGTGCCATGATGTACAGCAGTAGGAATAGGAGTATATAGAGTGTCAAATAACTGCTGACATAGGTGTCTTGACTGGGCAGCAGCAGCAGAAGCAGCAGTAGTATTAACAGTAGTAGTTGATACAGAGTCATATCACATGGGCAGGAGGTGCCATGATGAACAGCAGTAGGAATAGGAGTATATAGAGTGTCAAATAACTGCTGACATAGGTGTCTTGACTGGGCAGCAGCAGCAGAAGCAGCAGTAGTATTAACAGTAGTAGTTGATACAGAGTCATATCACATGGGCAGGAGGTGCCATCATGAACAGCAGTAGGAATAGGAGTATATAGAGTGTCAAATAACTGCTGACATAGGTGTATTGACTGGGCAGCAGCAGCAGAAGCAGCAGTAGTATTAACAGTAGTAGTTGATACAGAGTCATATCACATGGACAGGAGGTGCCATGATGAACAGCAGTAGGAATAGGAGTATATAGAGTGTCAAATAACTGCTGACATAGGTGTCTTGACTGGGCAGCAGCAGCAGCAGAAGCAGCAGTAGTAGTATTAACAGTAGTAGTTGATACAGAGTCATATCACATGGGCAGGAGTTGCCATGATGTACAGCAGTCTTAATAAGAGTATATAGGGTGTGAAATAACTGCTGACATAATTGTCTTGACTGATCCAAAGGAGTCATGGGAGAAAATCATGTGGTCAGATGAGACTATAATATAATTTTTTGATCATAATTTCACTAACCGTGTTCGGAGGAAGAATAATGATGAGTACCATGCCAAGAACGCCATCCCTAATGTGAAGCATGGGGGTGGTAGCATCATGCTTTGGTGGTGTTTTTCTGCACATGGGACAGGGTGACTGCACTGTATTAAGGAGAGGATGACCGGGGCCATGTATTGCAAGATTTTGGGCAACAACCTCCTTCCCTGAGTTAGAGCTTTGAAGATGGGTCGAGGCTGGGTCTTCCAACATGAGAATGACCCAAAGCACACAGCCAGGATAACCAAGGATTGGCTCTGTAAGGAGCATATCAAGGTTCTGGCGTGGCCTAGCCAGTCTCCAGACCTAAACCCAATAGAGAATCTTTGGAGGGAGCTCAAACTCCGTGTTTCTCAGCGATAGCCCAGAAACATGACTGATGTAGAGAAGATCTGTGTGGAGGAGTGGGCCAAAATCCCTCCTCCAGTGTGTGCAAAGCTGGTGTAAAACTACAAGAAATGTTTGACCGCTGTAATTGCAAAGAAAGCCTACTGTACCAAATATTAACATTGATTTTCTCTGATGTTGAAATAGTTATATTCAGCACTGTAAATACATCAGGTCCGGGGCTTCATCAGGGAATGCATGGCAAGGGACCCTTCAGCGCCCTGAACCGACGACGGGTGCCAGAAAGTCACCGCCGATCCAGGACTCATTCATCTTTATGAATGTGAGTCTGTCCACGGACTCTGTGGACAGACGGGTCCTCTTGTCCGTGACCACCCCACCTGCCGCGCTGAATGTCCGCTCAGATAGTACGCTGGAGGGGGGGCAAGACAATAACTCCAGCGCATACTGAGCGAGCTCGCGGCAGGTGTCCAATCTGGCAACCCAGTACTCCATGGGGTCGTCGGTGCTCATACTGTCAGAAGCACCGACGGACGCCATGTAGTCTGCCACCATGTGGGCCAGCCGCTGGTGGTGACTGCTGCTGCTGCTGCTGGTGGTGGTACTGGGTCGCTCGGTTTGGAAGAACATCCTCATCTCTTCCATTAGGTCCCCTGCTCGGCTGCAGCTGGGTGCAGCCACCTGCTGGGTGAGATGAGGGGGGACAACTGGAGGCCGGGGAGTTGCCTGCTCCAACCGTCTGACAATGGCTGCCTGCAGTTCCTCCATCCGGTGCTGCCTCCGGCTGGCTGGGATGAACTGCTCCAGTTTCCCCTTGCACCTGGGATCCAAAAGGGTGGCCATCCAGAAATCATCCCTCGTCTTGATGGTCTTAACCCGGGGGTCCCTCCTGAGGCATCTGAGCATGTGGGCAGCCATGGGGAAGAGCACAGCCCGCTGTGACTCCTCAATGCTGGCCAGGTGAATGAGGTGCGACTCTTCTTCCCTGAGGCGCTGCTGGTCAAACTCAGACATGCCCAACCCCCGGACTATCGGTGCCCCCAACACCGGCTCTCCCTCCTGACCAGGCCCTGACTCCGGGACGACACCAGCAACCACCTCCTCCTCCTCTTCATCATCATCCTCCTCCTCCTCCTCCTCCTCCTCCTGGTCCTGGCCCTGGTCTCGGTGGAGCATTGCTGACTCCTCCTGCTCCACCAAGGCACTCTCCCCAGCCTCGAGCAGGCGATCTAGTGTCCTCTCCAGCATGAACAGTATTGGCAGCACGCTATTGAGGCCAATTTGCTCACTGCTGACCATCTTGGTCGCCTGCTCGAAGGAGGACAACACTTGGCAGACCTGGTTTATCTGCCCCCACTGCGCACAGGCGATGAAAGGGAGTTGTGGTGAAGCCCTCTGAGTGCCTAGTTCCATCAGGTACTCCCTCACCGCCCTTTGCTGCTCCCACAACCTCTTCAGCATGTGGAGGGTGGAGTTCCACCGCGTCACACTGTCCACAATCAGCCTGTGAAGGGGCAGATTGTACTTCCGCTGCAATTTGGACAGGGACGCGGTAGCGGTTGGGGAGCGCCTGAAGTGGCTGGCAATCCTACGCGCCTTTGCCACAATGTCACTCAACCCTGGATAAGTGCGCAGGAACTTCTGCACCACCAGGTTGAGGACATGTGCCAGACAGGGCACGTGCGTCAGACTGCCAGCATGGAGGGCGGCGAGTAGGTTGCTGCCGTTATCGCAGACAACCATACCTGGCTGGAGCCTTCGGGGTGTCAGCCACTTCTGGACCTGAGCTTGAAGTGCTTTCAGCACTTCTTCTGCAGTGTGTCTCCGGTCCCCTAAACTAACAAGCTGGAGCACGGCCTGACAGCGCACGTGCCCCACACTTGAGTAGCTACGGGGGCGCTTGCTGGGAGGCTCAGCAGCTGCGGAGACAGTGGCTTGAGGGAGACCAGCAGTTCTCCCCTGGACACCCCGGGGCGGCACCACAAGATCGGTTGCCGACGATCCCTCACCGACGCCTCGGAGGGAAACCCAATGGGCCGTGAAGCTGATGTAGCGTCCCTGCCCATGCCTGCTGGTCCAGCCATCCATTGTCAGATGAACCCTGTCGCTGACAGCGTGATCCAGCGACAGGGTTACATTCTGAACAATGTGCTGGTGTAGGGCAGGGACACCAGTCCTGGCAAAGAAATGGCGGCTGGGGACACGCCATTGGGGTTGGGCCTGCTCCAACATCTGCCTGAAGGGGTTGCTGTCAACTATGTTGAAGGGCAGCAGATGTTGGGCAATAACCCTTGCCAGGAGCCCATTGAGGGAACGCACACGTCGGTCTCCAGGGGGGAAGGGAGTGGTGCGGTCAAAGGCGTCTGAAATCGACGCCTGGCGCCGGACGGCAGTGCGGGACACAGACGTGGAGGGTGCTGTGGAAGTAGAGGTCTGGCTGCCGGTACCAGTACCTCTACTAGAGGGAGCGGGGGGGCATGACCTGCTGGAAACAGATGAAGATGTGGCAGGGGCTGCTGTACCCTGCTCACTTGTGGTGGTGGCGCTGCTACCACCACCACGCTTCATCTCCTCATACAACGCCCAGTGGTTTATCCTGAGGTGCTGGTTCAGGGCTGTGGTACCCACCCGAGCCAAACACTTCCCTCTCTTCACCCTCACTTTACAAATCCGGCAGATGGCCACGGTAGGGTTGTCTGCCACCAGGGTAAAGAAATTCCAGACAGGTGACTTCAGCACCGCCCTCCTGTCAGATGGGGTGACGCTTACTTGCACCTGCTGGGATTCGGTGCGCACAGGTGGAGCTGCCTGCTGCTGCTGCTGCTGCTGCTGCTCCTCCTCCTGACACCTCCTGCTGCCATCACCAGTGGAGACCCTGACGATGGTCTCCCTGGTGGTGACCTGGCGCACCGTTTCACCAGGGTGCCTACCTTCCCCGTCGTCACTGACGTAGTGAGCCGACGCGTCAGATGGCAACCATGATGGGTCACCCTCTTCGCCCCCAGAGATGTCAGACCAAGGGCTGAGATGTGTTGGTCTGAGGGAACCACGTGACATGGAGCCTCTAGCCTGGCTCCGCTGTCCCCTCACCCACGCCTGGGTCTGACTAGGTGCTGCTGTTTCCTGCACCAAAACAGCAGCACCAGTTTGAAGGGATGTCTCTGGGATACTGCCAGCAGGTATCCCATCCTCCTCATCCATCCCTTCAAAAAGGTCCTGACCATCAGGACAGAGCTGGAGGTCTGCCTGATGCATGGCCTCCCCCAAGAGATCCCTATCACTGTCGCTGTCGAACAGTAAGATGCTGGACTCTTGGGGGCTGGGGGGGGGTAGTACAGGCAACGGTGTAATGGTGGTACTACTGTGAGTCGGGACCGACGACTCAGTGGCACTGCTGTGCCCCATGTAGTCCACCACTACTTGAGCCTGAGATGGCAATATCGGGCGGCTGCCCGATGGGAAGAACTCCCGGATCAGGCGTACTCCCCTTGCACCCGATCCTCTACCACTAGTAGGGGCACGAGAGGTACCCCGTGCTGGCAGCGATCCAGCACTGGGAGTAACTCCCCTACCCCTACTGCCACGGCCACGGATGCCGCTCATAATTGCTGATATGTGTGTGGGGGGGTTAAACTTTATTGGGGGGGAAAATGTGAACAAAATGTGTTTTTGTGTTTTTTTTACAAGACAGGCACGCAGACAAAGACGTACACAGACAGCTACTAAACTATAAGAAAAGTAGTACACCAGACAAGGACTACAAAATTAAAGAAAAAAAAAAAAAGCACTAAACAAACACTAACTTTTTTTTTTTTTTTTTTTTTAAACACAAAACACAGACACTAAACACACACTAAGCTAAGCTAGATGAAATAAATGTACACTAACAGTGTGTACACTTACTACACAAAATTTAACTAAACTGAACACAAAACTTAGCTTTTATAAAAGCTCTTTAGGGAAAACTAAACAAAATTTGAACTGAGATGCCTATCAAATATCACTGAACAGTGAACCTGCAAGATCTGACAGTAACACAAGATGAACAAAACTTAGCTTTTAGAAAAGCTCTTTTATAAAGCTCAGATCAATATGTGTTCTGAAATCTCTTGCAAATATAACTGAACAGGGAGGATTGCAGGATCAAACAGTAACACAAATGAAAAAAACAGCACAAAACAGCACAAAACGTAGCTTTGAAAAAAGCTCTTGGGTCTATTGCTTTGAAAAAAGCAGTTGATATACTGGAAAAGATCCACTGGAATCACTAAATAGCAATGCTGGTGATGATCTAAATCAATCAAGAACAAAGACACAGGAAACCAGGAAACCAGGAACACAGAAACAGCCTCCACACTCTATAGCAAGCTTCTGAATCTGCAATGAAATGGTGCTGGGAGTGAGCTTATATAATGTCCATGCAGGCAGGTTCCTATTGGTTGCTAACCTGTGACGAGTGTGGAAGGAGAACTCTGATTGGCTCTGATGCAAAAGGGCGGAGCAAATAATCGCGCAATATTCCTATTGCCGAATATTCGCATTGCGAATATTCGGCAATATAAAATGATCGCTTCAGCTACTCGGCCCAATGGCTCTAATCATACCAGCAATGCTTTCAGACGTCTATGGAGATCACTAGGATGTGATCTGTTTTAAAAATGAAACTGTAAAAATCGCTCTGATGCGGAAGATCGGGGCGAGGAAAATAATCGCGCGATATTGCGTTTGCCGAATAATCGCATTGCGATCTTTCTGGAAAATTCAATGAACGCTTCAGCTACTCGGCCCAGGGTCTCTAATGATACCAGCAATGCTTTTAGACGTCGATGGAGATATCTAGGATGTGATCTGATTCAAAAAAAAAATTGTAAAAAATCGAATATTCGGAATTGCGAATATTCACCGCGAATTTCGAAATATAGCGCGATTTCTCGAATATGCTATATTCGAGTCGAATATTCGCAATGCGAATATTCGTGAGCAACACTAGCGGATAGCGGGCGGTTTACCACGTGATCGCTCCGTCCTATGACGGAGCGATCACTAGTAAACAAACCGGCGTCATGTGATGACGCCGGTTCCTCCCTCTCCTCTCTGTACCGAACGGTACAGTGTGAGAGAGGAGAGGGGAGAGAGCGGAAGCAGCAGCAGCTGCTGCTGCTGCTGTGGGCTGGATCTGTGACACATGCAGTCACAGAACCAGCCATCCATCCCTCACTGTGCAATACTCTGCAATGCCCCCATACTCTGCAATGCCCCCATACTCTGCAATGCCCCCATACTCTGCAATACCCCCATACTCTGCAATGCCCCCATACTCTGCAATGCCCCCATACTCTGCAATACCCCAAAATACTCTGCAATGCCCCCATACTCTGCAATACCCCGCAATACTCCGCAATACCCCACAATACCCCGCAATGCCCCGCAATACTCCGCAATGCCCCACAATACCCCACAATACTCCGCAATACCCCGCAATACCCCGAAATACTCCGCAATACTCCGCAATACCCCGCAATACTCCGCAATACCCCACAATACCCCGCAATACTCCGCAATGCCCCGCAATACTCCGCAATGCCCCACAATACCCCACAATACTCCGCAATACCCCGCAATACCCCGCAATACTCCGCAATACTCCGCAATACCCCGCAATACTCCGCAATACCCCACAATACCCCGCAATACTCCGCAATACCCCGCAATACTCCGCAATACCCCGCAATACCCCGCAATACCCCACAATACCCCACAATACCCCGCAATACCCTGCAATATCCCACAATACTCCGCAATACCCCACAATACCCCACAATACTCCGCAATACCCCACAATACTCCGCAATACCCCACAATACTCTGCAACGTCGTCTATGGGGATTTTTAAGTAGCGAAGTTTGGCGCCATTCCACGAGCGTGTGCAATTTTGAAGGGTGACATGTTGGGTATCTATTTACTCGGCGTAACTTCATCTTTCACATTTATGCAAAAGAATGAAGAAAAAATACTAAATTTGCCAAATTTTATAACAGAAACAAAGAAAAATTATTTATTTTTTTACAGAATTTTCAGGTTTTTTTCTCTTATAGCGCAAAAAATAAAAAACACAACAGTGATTAAATACCACCAAAAGAAAGCTCTATTTGTGTGAAAAAAAGGACGAAAATTTCATTTGGGTACAGTGTTGTATGACTGAGTAATTGTCATTCAAATTGTGAGAGCACCGAAAGCTGAAAATTGGTCTGGTTATTAAGGGGGTTTACGTGCCCAGTGGTCAAGTGGTTAATATCACTTTAATGTAGCACCTCTCATTGTGCTATGATTTGTTCCATATAATTTTGACAAGTTTTTTTGTTGCTGAAGCCCACAAAACATTTTTTTTATACATGTTTTTCAATAAAAAAATTGTCAGCCTGCTGACAGATCAGTTGGCTCTCTGGGGCTGTGTGATCACTCTGCTGGCTCACAAAAAGTCCCACCATCGCTGATTGTTAACTATTGTAAGTGTACGGGAAGGTTTACTAGCAGACAACAGAGCGATCAGATACTGGATATACTGTATTTATTGGCGTACAACACTAACTTTTTCACCCTCCAAATCAGTTGAAAAATAGTGTGTGCGTGTAATATGCCGATACTATAATTTGGACGAGAGAACGGGGAGGGGGGTGGGACGAGCGCCGTAAGATTACATACAGTGAGAATCTCCTGTTTACTTTGCGCTCTCTGTAATAGGAAGTCCCGTTTCCTGGGCTGGCATTGGACCAGTGTTCTGTCTATCATCCCGCCCCCCTCCCTGAGATGGGAATTGATTAGGCTGCATTCATGGCAATGGGGAGGCTGCATATGGGCATTGATCAAGCTGCATTGATGGGCAATTGTGAAGCTGCATATGGGCATTAATCAAGCTGCATTGATGGGCACAGACCCTTATTTTGCTTCACAGTTCTTTATTAAAAAAAATCCTGAAACTTCCCTCTTAAAATTAAGGTGCGTGTTATGCGCCTGTGCGTGTTATATGCCGATAAATACTGTATATATAAAAGACCAAAAGAATAAAATGGTAATATACAGGGCATTTTCTATTTCCCTTATTACACTATAAAACATTAGAAATGGATCACAATAAAACAGTAAATATCAGCTGCTAGTAAAAATGTGCCTGATTCTTTACTATTATATGTGTAGGGGGATGTTTACTAGCAGCCGACAGATAGATCGCACAGCTCTGCCACACAATTATAAAGGATCAGGTTAATGTTTACCAGCAATAAGTTATATCTTGTTGAGCTCTGTCATTTCAAAGCCGCTGTATCTAATATTTAGGGACTCATTAATGACAGGAATAGTACCACTGGATTGGCGCAGGGCCAATGCGGTGCCCATATTTAAAAAGGGAACAAAGTCTTTACCAAGTAACTATAGACCTGTTAGTCTAACTTCTATAGTTGGGAAGATACTGGAACGTTTAATAAAAGACCACATGGATGAGTTCTTGCTGGAAAAAAACTATTTAAGCAGCAGACAGCATGGATTCATGAAAGACAGAAGTTGTCAGACAAACCTGATTTCCTTTTATGAAGAGGTAAGTAAAACCCTGGACAGAGGCGTGGCAGTGGACGTGATATACTTGGATTTTGCAAAAGCGTTCGATACAGTTCCGCACACACGGCTCATGTGTAAGGTAAGGTCTACAGGATTGGATATATCAGTTTGTAAATGGATAGAAAACTGGCTGAAAGACAGAATTCAGAGAGTCGTGGTTAATGATTCTTACTCTGAATGGTCCAATGTTATCAGTGGAGTACCCCAAGGTTCAGTGCTGGAACCCTTACTTTTCAATATATTTATAAATGATATTGGGTCTGAGATCAAAAGTAACATTTCTGTCTTTGCAGATGACACCAAGCTATGCAGTGGAATAACGTCCTTGCAGGATGTTGCCAATTTACAAGCCGACCTCAATGCTCTGTCTAATTGGGCGACTGAGTGGCAGATGAGGTTTATTGTTGATAAATGTAAAGTTATGCACTTAGGGAATAAGAATATGCATGCATCATACATGCTAGGGGGAGTACAACTGGGGGGATCTGTAGTGGCATGGAGGAGCTCAGCTATGAGGAAAGATTAGAGGAACTGAATTTATTCACTCTTGAGAAGAGGAGAATTAGGGGGGATATGATCAACATGTACAAATATATAAGAGGTCCATACAGTGGACTTGGTGTTGAGTTATTCACTTTACAGTCAACACTGAGGACAAGGGGGCACTCTTTACGTCTAGAGGAAAAGAGATTTCACCTCCAAATACGGAAAGGTTTCTTCACAGTAAGAGCTGTGAAAATGTGGAACAGACTCCCTCCAGAGGTGGTTCTGGACAGCTCAGTAGATTGTTTTAAGAAAGGCCTGGATACTTTCCTAAATGTACATAAAATAATCGAGTACTAAGATTTGTAGGTAAAGTTGATCCAGGGTAAATCCGATTGCCTCTCGGGGGATCAGGAAGGAATTTTTTCCCCTGCTGTAGCAAATTGGATCATGCTCTGCTGGGGTTTTTTGCCTTCCTCTGGATCAACTGTGGGTATGGAGTTGGGTGTATGGGATTGTACTGTGTTTTTTATTTTGTTTGTTTATTTTTTGTGGTTGAACTGGATGGACTTGTGTCTTTTTTCAACCTGACTAACTATGTAACTATGTAACTATGAATGTTTACTAGCAGCTGGCATTTGATATTCCAATTTGTTGTGCTGTGATCCATGTTGACTCCTCCCCCTACTGTCCGGATTGAAATCGCTTGAAATGCATGGTCCAACAGTAGTATAGGGAATGTTCTGGAGACAAAGAAAGGATAAATATATTTATTTATTTTTTGATAGTGAGACTTCGTCTTTAACCCTAAACCTGGACTTTAAGCTGAATACCAAGCCATAATATACAGTATGCACTTTTGTTCAGCCACTTCCAGACCACCATGGCAAACAAGTTTGTAACCATACTTTTCTCCCCTTCAAAACAAAGAAAGAGCAGCAGAGTATGAAGGCGTCCCTTCCCCTCTCCTGTAAACATGCTTGGGAAAGGATTTTGAGAATACTATGCAATCAGTGTAAAGCTTGGCTGAGTACTTCTTTTCTCTCTCCCAGTCTGAAATCTACCATGTAGGGAATCACAGGAGGCTGCTATTAAGACAGTTGCAGGTAATTATGATGGTTATTTATAAAAGGAACCCCCACCGCTGCACTGCATCAGTTTTACAAGATGCTCATCTCAATTCTCTGAATACCTTTTTAAGTGGGAAGTTGATCTGCATTCTTCCCTCGCTGATACGCAGAAAGACAAAATGATGCAATTGTCTCATGCCTCTTCTCTATCATCCAACTTGGTGGGAAACTAACTATAAACTCCTCATCAGTTGGCACTACACACCTCCATACCATGTTTCCATTCCACTCTTCTCTATATTGGAGAAACTGCGGCTATATAGCCACTCATGCTCATGTTTGGCGGGAATGCCCGCTAATACGTCCATTCTGGCAAGGTGTACTTAACATATAAATCTGGTCCTTACCATACTGTTTCACTGTACTTCCGAATCAGTTAGCCTGTACAAATGATACATCACCCCTCACCTTTTAAATGCAGCTAAGTCACTCATCCCCAATCATCGTCCCCTTCTTTGTTGCAATGGTTATGTAAAGTGGATGATATTTGCTTCTTAAGGCTCAAACACACAGTCACACATCCAACAAACTTTCCCTTGGATTTTTGTCTTAATTGATTTGTCCGGTCACACCCATAGCATACACAAGGTCAGACTTTTCTGCAAACTTTTCTAAAAATTACCCAACATCACGTGTTTTTTCTGCTCTTTTCTGCTCTTTACCGCCACCCTTTGGTTAACTTCTGCTATTGTTGGTTGATTTTAACATTGGTTCTGAGCATGCGTATTTGCACTTTGTTTAAAAGTTGGTTGGCTTGCTGTACACACAGTCAGACAAGGCACCATCTGACTTTTGTTGCCGAAAAGTTGGTCCATTTGCAGACCCAACTTTTTGACGGATGACACCCGAAAAAGTTGGTCCGATGGAGCGTACACACGGTCACACAAATTAGAAAAGTTGACGATTTTGAAGTTGGTTGGCAAAAAGTGTGACCGTGTGTATGGGGCTTTAGGGGAATTAACATATACATCAAAGGGGATCACTGGTCGGCAGTCCAAAATATGGGCCCCACTGATTCATATTTAAATCTTTTCCTGCATCTAAGAATTTTATTTTAGAAGCTCCTGACTTGTAATTACCTACTATTTATTTACTAAGGAGCTCCACTTTGCTAACTTTTTCAACTAACGCCTATTCCATCTGTTATCGGCCTTTACACCCCCCTTCCTACCCACAAACCCTACCTTGCCTGTTCTTTCCTCCCTTTTCCTTGTCAAAAATATTTTATTGAGTACAAAGGTGTAATACACATTACAGGGAATACATTAAATACCTTTCCTCCCTTTTCTTTCCCATCCCCATTTTAACTTTTCTCCATTATCTTCCCTCTATCACATCCAATATGTTGCCTTGTCTCTTTCAAACAGTAAATGCTTCTCTCTTGTCTTTGACTCAAACCCAGGCATTGTTCGAAGCTTCTTAATTTGTTTTGAGATTTAGGAAACCTGTTGGTTCTTGGGGATTTCATTTCTCATGGACCACATTATTTTCTTATAACGCTGTGAATTTCGAAAACACACAAAGTAAACTGTTCATATGCAGTGTATGCACTACCTACTTTCCAATAAACAGTTCTTAAACAAAAAAACAAAAAAAGGGAACCGACACTTTTTACACTGTGCTAAATTCAATCATACAAACAGGGGCGTGCAATAGTCCTGTTTGTTAAAGTGTATTTCTACTTTTTCAATCAGATCAGGAAAACATTTATTTTATTTTTGTTACATGTCCCCATTAAAGCGAAGTTTCCGTCAAAAATATAAGTTTGCTTTATATTGTAGCTTAGACCTGAAAAAAATAAAATAAAAAAAATAAAAAAATGTACTCACCTCGAAATGCCTGTTGCTATGCGGTCCCACAAAATCTGCCTTTCTATTCACCGAGGATCCTGACGTCAGCTCCCTGTGTCTCTGGGCTTGTTGATGTTTATGGGTTTCCATCACAACTACGTGCACTTTCGCCGCCGCTCGTTGTGATGGCAACCCAAGTGTTTGACGGCGCAGCGCTGCAGTTCTATTGGGGACGCACGAGAATGGGGCGGAAGGGGCGGCCCTTTCAGCTAGTCATCCACCGCCATCCACCGTATTCCCGGAAGTAATTGCTTGTGGGCTTCACAATGCCCACAAGCAAAATGAGAACGCTCTGCAGGGAAGAATATAAACTGTTCATTTTAAATAACTTGACGGAACGTTTTCAAATAGTAAGTGAGACTATAGAGACATGTACAACGCGAGATAAAAGGTGATATTTTTAAAAATTCATAAAAGGAAATGGGAACCCCGCTTTAAATAGCATAACTTTAAAAAAAATTGAAATTGCAGCTTATCTTTTCAGATGCTCTTTTCGGAATGGAAAAATACAAGTTGTTTTTATTTATAGGGGGCTGGGCAACTGTGTTTGCCATAATTAACCCTGTCTATACTATGCAGGGAGATCCTTATTATCAAGTATAACTAGATTTGAACACATTGAGGTTGCTTTACTAAAACTGGAGAGTGCAAAATCTGGTGCAGATGTGCATGGTAGCCAATCAGCTTCTAACTTCAGCTTATTCAATTTGGCTTTGACAATAAAACCTGGAAGCTGATTGATTTCTATGCAGAGCTGCCCCAGATTTTGCATGCTCCAGTTTTAGAAAATCAACACCTATATGCCCTAACAAAGGGTGAAAATGTAATAACCACTCTACTGAATTGTATGTTTATGAGGACAGACCTTGGGACAGATTCACTCTAACATTGCTTAAAAAAAACCTACAGTCAGCAATGACACCTTGACCTGAGAAAGATCTAAACGTTTTTACAATTACGGTACATTTTTTTAGGCATGCTGTGTGTGAATGGGAAACATAACAAACATATCATGGGGTTTTCTCAAATTGGACTGCAAATGTGGAAACTTTACACATTCTATTGAACATGATTGCATATTGAAGGTGAACACACTTTTGACACACTTTCCAAGCTCAGTAAAAATTTACTTTGCATAGTGAAAATGCTCTACTCCCCTAAGTAAAGCCACCTTAGTGTGTCCATAACAAAACACAGTTGTATTTCTAAGATCAAGGAAGATAACTTTGTGTTATGTCAGTGTCAAAAATAATTTTAAAATATTATTTCAGCTTAACTAGGGTTTTCCCACACAGGCATTTTGTGTTAAACATCCTCTGAGACAAGCCACATCATCAGCAAAGGAATGCGGTTTTTCAGACAATCTGATAATAATGTAAAACAAGCTTTGGTGCAATTAATTTTGTTTTGATAAATGACAACATCTAGTGTGCAATGCTGTTATCACTCCATAACACAACACACAAGAAAACAGATGTTTTCAAAGACTGGATGGAAGTATGACTAGTCAGTTAAGGACCAGACCGACAGTTCTAATCCCCACTTATTTTACTCTCGATTTTCAAGTAAGTGTTAATGAATGATTGAAATCAATAATGACACTATCAGCACTTTGGGGATATGCTTGCAGTGAAATACGTCTTACTTTATTACTTTACCCTTAAGCCTTTCAAAACAAAACAAAATGTCAAATACATGTATTTTTCTAGAGCAAAAGCAACGATGGAGAGAACACTTGTGGAAACTACTTGCTTTACTGCAATATATACTGTATATACTGTATATATATATATATATATATATATATATATATATATATATATATAGGGCCAGATTCACAGAACAGATACGACGGCGTATCTCCTGATACACCGTCGTATCTGTTGTTCTATCTATGCGGCTAATTCACAGAATCAGTTCCGCATAGATAGCCCTAAGATCCGACAGGTGTAATTGACTTACACCGTCGGATCTTAGGATGCAGTACCTCGGCTGCCCCTGGGTGGAGTTTGCGTCGTATTCTAGCGTCGGGTATGCAAATTAGCAGTTACGGTGATCCACAAAGGTTTTCCCCGTCGTTACGTCGGCGCAAGTCTTAGTTTCCCATCGCAAAATTAGGGGTACTTTAACATGGTGTAAAATTACTCCACCATGTTAAAGTATGCCCGTCGTTCCCGCGTCGCTTTTGAATTTTTTTTTCGGCGTAAGTACGTTACGCACGTCGCGATTCACAAACACGTCATGCCGCCGTAATTTCGCGCAAAGCACGTCGGGAAAATTGCGACCGGAGCATGCGCAGTACGTCCGGCACGGGAGCGCGCCTAATTTAAATGGTACCTGCCCCATTTGAATTGGGCGGGCTTGCGCCGGACGTGTTTACGATACACCGCCGCAAGTTTACAGGTAAGTGCTTTGTGGATCGGGCACTAACACTGAAAACTTGCGGCGGTGTAACGGAAACGGGTTACGTTACACGGCCGCAATTGTACCTGAATCTGGCCCATAGTGCTCAGCATAGATAAGTACACCCCAACAGGTTTATCAGAAAACCTTTACTTTCTTTTCAGAATCAACATTTTCTTTGGGACACTATACTACAAAATACTGCCACAAATGTGGGCCATTAATTGCAACCAAAATGTGTTAATTTGCACACACAAAAGTATTTTTCCTTACAAATTCATTCAAGACCATGTTGCACAAATGAATACACCCCAATAAAAGTCTACATTTTAGACAACAAAATCATAATTAACAAGAATTCAACTACAGGTGAATCAAATTCTTCATTAAACAGGTGTCCAGCAGACAGTTGATTATAAAATGCTTTTTCATCCATCCATGTGCAGATGAAAAAGGGACATACATTGGTCCCTATGAGATTGCGGGTGTCAGCGGATGAACATCCGCTGACACCCGAACTCACCCACCTCCGCATTCCTCCGATTCTGCAGACGGAGGAAAACCCTATTTTTCCTTCCGTCTGCGGATCGGATGAACACGGATAGATGGTCCATGTTCATCCGATCCCCCCATAGGGGAGAGCGGAGAAAAGACAGGGCGGTCCCTGCACAGTGTGTGGGGACCGCCCTGTCATGTCATCCACCGGCTCAGCGGAGATCAACGGAGCGGATCATTACTGATCACGGGGCGGATCATTACTGATCTGTCCCGTGTGAAAGGGGCCTTACATTTTTAAGAAAACCCCTTCCCATTTCATGCTGTCAGCAATGGCACCACATGAAAGAGAAATGTCACAAGGCCTGAGAAAGAAAAACATTTTATTACACAAGAAAGGTGAAGGCTACAAGAGGATGAGCAGCTTTATTTATCAGTCAGAATACTGTAGCAAAAGTGATACAAAATGTTTACAAATATGGAACTGCAACCATGTCACAGAGACGTCCAGGCCATCCACGGAAGTTAACACCTCAACAGGAACATCTTCTGATGATAAGGGTTGAAGAAGAAAATCACCATGCAAGTTCACTGCATTTACAGTGAGGAAAATAAGTATTTGAACACCCTGCTATTTTGCAAGTTCTCCCACTTGGAAATCATGGAGGGGTCTGAAATTGTCATCGTAGGTGCATGTCCACTGTGAGAGACATAATCAAAAAAAAAAAATCCAGAAATCACAATTTATGATTTTTTAACTATTTATTTGTATGATACAGCTGCAAATAAGTATTTGAACACCTGTCTATCAGCTAGAATTCTGACCCTCAAAGACCTGTTAGTCTGCCTTTAAAATGTCCACCTCCACTCCATTTATTATCCTAAATTAGATGCACCTGTTTGAGGTCATTAGCTGCATAAAGACACCTGTCCACCCCATACAATCAGTAAGAATCCAACTACTAACATGGCCAAGACCAAAGAGCTGTCCAAAGACACTAGAGACAAAATTGTACACCTCCACAAGGCTGGAAAGGGCTACGGGGAAATTGCCAAGCAGCTTGGTGAAAAAAGGTCCACTGTTGGAGCAATCATTAGAAAATGGAAGAAGCTAAACACGACTGTCAATCTCCCTCGGACTGGGGCTCCATGCAAAATCTCACCTCGTGGGGTCTCAATGATCCTAAGAAAGGTGAGAAATCAGCCCAGGACTACACGGGAGGAGCTGGTCAATGACCTGAAAAGAGCTGGGACCACCGTTTCCAAGGTTACTGTTGGTAATACACTAAGACGTCATGGTTTGAAATCATGCATGGCACGGAAGGTTCCCCTGCTTAAACCAGCACATGTCAAGGCCCGTCTTAAGTTTGCCAATGACCATTTGGATGATCCAGAGGAGTCATGGGAGAAAGTCATGTGGTCAGATGAGACCAAAATAGAACTTTTTGGTCATAATTCCACTAACCGTGTTTGGAGGAAGAAGAATGATGAGTACCATCCCAAGAACACCATCCCTACTGTGAAGCATGGGGGTGGTAGCATCATGCTTTGGGGGTGTTTTTCTGCACATGGGACAGGGCGACTGCACTGTATTAAGGAGAGGATGACCGGGGCCATGTATTGCGAGATTTTGGGCAACAACCTCCTTCCCTCAGTTAGAGCTTTGAAGATGGGTCGAGGCTGGGTCTTCCAACATGACAATGACCCGAAGCACACAGCCAGGATAACCAAGGAGTGGCTCTGTAAGAAGCATATCAAGGTTCTGGCGTGGCCTAGCCAGTCTCCAGACCTAAACCCAATAGAGAATCTTTGGAGGGAGCTCAAACTCAGTGTTTCTCTGCGACAGCCCAGAAACCTGACTGATCTAGAGAAGATCTGTGTGGAGGAGTGGGCCAAAATCCTTCCTCCAGTCTGTGCAAACCTGGTGAAAAACTACAAGAAACGTTTGTCCTCTGTAATTGCAAACAAAGGCTACTGTACCAAATATTAACATTGATTTTCTCAGGTGTTCAAATACTTATTTGCAGCTGTATCATACAAATAAATAGTTAAAAAAATCATACATTGTGATTTCTGGATTTTTTTTTTTTTATTATGTCTCTCACAGTGGACATGCACCTACGATAACAATTTCAGACCCCTCCATGATTTCCAAGTGGGAGAACTTGCAAAATAGCAGGGTGTTCAAATACTTATTTTCATCACTGTAGCTAAAGAAGTAAAAAGACAAACTGGGGGGGGGGGGTTGTTTCCCGTGGCACAATATGACGTGCACTGCAGAGGAATGGAAAGCATGGTTGTCGTCTACGAAGGAAGCCTCTCTTAAAGCCCATGCACAAAAAAACAGCCTAGAATTTGCCAGGTCCCATGCTGAAAAAGATTAGACTACTGGGACTCTGTACTCTGGAGTGATGAGACCAAGATAAATGTTTTTGGAACTGATGGCTTCAAAACTGTATGGCATCGCAAAGGTGAGGAATACAAAGAAAATTGCATGGTGCCTTTAGTGAAACATGGTGGTAGCAGTGTCATTCTGTGGGGCTACATGAGTTCTTCAGGTGTTGGGGAGCTGCATTTCATCAATGGTATCATGAATTCACAGATGGTCTGCTCTATATTAAAAGAGAAGATGCTACCATCACTCTGTGCCCATGGTCGCCATGCACTTTTCCAACATTACAATAATCCAAAACACACATCTAAGGCCACTGTTGCATTTCTGAAGAAGAACAGGGTGAAAGTGATTCAGTGGCCAAGTATGTCTTCTGATTTGAGCCAAATCAGGGAACACCTATGGGGAATTCTGTGGAATCGAGAATCACTCTCCATTCAGCATCCAGGCTCTAAAAAAGGTCATTCTTGAAGAATGGAAAAAGATAGATGTTAAAATATGTCGCCAACTTGTTAATTTCATGCCTAGAAAACTTGGTTCTGCACTTACAAATCATTGAGGTCATACAAATTACTAGATGTAGTAGTTTTTGTTATGGGGTATGTTAATTTTTGCATCAACTAATTTAAGTAAAACTGAAGATTTTGTAATCTTATATTATTAAACTTACTTTCATGTCAAAAATTTGGAAATGGCTCTTGTGTTCATTGAGGTATTGATTCAAATCTTACTTTTCAAAAGGGGTGTACTTCCTAATGCTGAGCACTGTATGTATGTATGTATGGGCACTAAGTCCCCTCACCAGGGATGTAGTCTCCCACAGGGCTGACAGCTTTCCACACACAGTGTCTTGAAACAACAGCCAGCTGCACACACTCCACCTTCCTCCACTCTCTGCTCTCATCAGCCCCTCGTTATATGGGCTGTGTGCACCTGGGCACACAACCTGCTGGCTATTCATAAGACCTGGACACAGGGTTGGAGATCCCATCCCGCCCAAGTCTCTGTGGGATCTCCAAACTGCACAGCCCCATCCGAACTTAGCAAAACCCGGAGAAAGCTGCCAAAACAGTTTTCTTTGTTTCAAAGCTATGCTCTGTAGTTCTGCAGTCCGCTGACATGCAGACTCTGTGTTTGTTTTTTCTCCCTTTCCATAGGGACGGGACTCTCATGCCTCGTACACATGACCGAGAATCTCGTTGTAAAGGAAACATCGTTTTCCTCGACGAGGTTCTTGTCAAGCTTGATGAGATTCTTGTCAAGCTTTCCTTGCATACACAATGTCGAGACAAAAAACTTGTCGTTCTTAAACGCGGTGACGTACAACACGTAAAAAAATTGAGACTCCCGACGAGAAAAAATAGAGCATGTTTTATTTTTTTCTCGTCGAGCTCCACGACAGTTTTCTTGACGAAAAACATACACACAACCGTTTTTCTTGGCAAAAAAGCTCTGCCAGCATTTTCCTTGATGGTTTTTGCCGAGGAAAACGGTCGTGTGTATGAGGCTTCACTATTATAATATATATAAAGCTAAAGTGAAGGAAATGTGAATATGGGCTCCCTGCATAGACAAAGCACAGATATTCCTTAACCAGTTAAGGACTTTGGGTGTAAGGCTCACACGCCCTCAAAATATTCAGGGAAACAGTTTGGGCATATGCTATATACCCTGTTCCTCTCCCTGGCCACAATTGCCAAATGCCACAAATCCCAGCAGTCAAATGGCAGACAGGACTTGATCTAAATCACAGGAGTAGCAGGTGCTTTTGTGTAAACAAATCTTCATTGCTAAATATATTGTAACAATTCCTGTATTTACTGTGTTGCCATCCTGCACTGAGGCTAACTTTGACCTGCATACTGTATGATGTCAGTTATAGCAACTTATAGTATTTTTTCCTATTTAACTCCTTATTAGCATTCTGTTATTCCTAATTTGTCCTTAACTTTTTCCATCCCATTAGCTATTATTTTACATTGATTACATGTGTTACTTTATCTATCATGACAAAGTAATTCCTAAGACTCGGTTTACACTGCTGCGATGGCAAAGTCGTACTTCCTTCCGACTTGATCTGACTTGGATGCTATTTAAGAGCCTGTACAAGGGCTGAAATCGCACCTAAGTCAGACCAAATAAGTGTAGGAACCCTTTCTAAAGTCAGAGCGACTTGTGTAGCATCAGTTAAGTAGGGCTCTCGTTGGGAAACATTGTATTTGATGTGTAATGCGACTTGGGGTCTCACAAGTCAGACCCCATGTCACAGCATTGTGAACCAAACCTAAATCAATAGGCCCATAGCAGAAATAAAAAGTTGACATGGTCCATACCACAGAGCGAAGTGGTTAAGGTAAATACTGCAATAACGACTCAAAATACGTGTTCACTGAGCTTACAATATATTTTAACAAGGAGTGGTAGGTATCTCATTTTATTTAATTGGATGTTAATTGCTCCGTTATTTTGTTTGCCCTTTTTACTACATACATTTTCATGTACTTTTTGCGTAGTAGTGCATTCCTTCCATTCCACAGCAGTCCATGTGCACTCTCCATCCAAGATACCTGTAAAACAGAATATTTCATTCAGTATTCTTGTATCAGCAGCATAACAGTTCAAGCAGTTAAATTAATGTCCAGCCTCTCCTACTATTCTTGACCACAATGGTACTCAAGCACTATTTTTGCTCAGCTAATTAATATTTACACACAAAACAATACCAGGAGCTTGAGTCATAATGTATTAGGGGTATGGGAGATCAACAAAGCAGCAATAGGGAGTTGTTTTCAGGTCATAAAGCAAGAACTACACCTAGCTCTCGTCCAGTAAGTTTGGGATTATATTGGAAAAACAGTGTCAGCTATAACTCGGAGTAAGACACAGGTGCACAGGAGAAAATTACATTCTTATTTTCTACTTACTTTCTAAGATATAAGTATAAAATTGATATTGGTCAGAGGTGTAATGAATATTAAGCAAACCAAGTGAAAACAGCCAGAGAATGCTGAATCAATGCTACTATAAACTGCAAAGAAAGCATAAAGTAATGATGCATGAAGGGAACAGCTGCGAAACAAAAGAAGCTATCCAAAAATAAACACAATGCACACTCCTCAACGAAATGTATGATATTTTCTGATCTTTAAATATATTTTACTTATTTAAACCTAAATAAAAAATATAATGTACTATATATAGCATAAAATAGCCAGTGTCACTGGTTAATATATTATTATTGTTAAATTAGAGTACAAATCAGTGCCATAAATAGCATTTTACTGTCAAAATAAATATAAAGTCTTCAGCAAGATATCTGTATATATTTTACCATATTTTGAGAATAAAAGTACAGATTTGCATTTTTAAAGATGTTTGGAAAGCACTACTTCAGTCTAGACTGCTTACTGCTACTGCCTGTTAGTTCTGCTTAAAGCGGAACTTAACCCAAAAGGGGAATTTCTTCTGATTCGCCTCCTCCTCCTCCCCTCCTTTGCCACATTTGGCTCTTTGTTTTTTTTATGGTGGGGGAGCGGGTACCTCCTCCCACTTCTGCCCATATCCCTGCAGTGATCCAAGCAGAAGTTCACAGCCCTTTTGCCCGCAGCCCTCTGGAGTCCCAGAAGACTGTGGGACCATTTACAAAGCACAGAGTGGCTCTCACATGCACACTGGGAAACTGGATGCGATGCCCCCAAGGCTTTAATACCAGTTTCATTTAGTTAAGATTTTGGTGCCTGGAAAAAATAAAAAACTGCAGAGGTGATCAAATACCACCAAAAGAAAGCTTTATTTGTGGGGGGGAAAAAGACATCAATTTTATTTGGGTACAGCTTTGCACGACCGCAGTTAAAATAAAGCAGTGCCGTATTGCAAACAATGGCCTGGTCATTAAGTAGGGCTGAGTGGTTAATAAGGCCTATAGCATTTTAAAACAGTATTTAAAGCAGACCACTCAGTAACTTCCTAAGTCTGCATTATCAAATTCCCAACATGGCACAACATATAGAAATTTCATTGTGTTTAATGAAAGTTGTAGCTTTTAATTTCTTAAAGGCAGTCTTTTAGCTTTGCTTGAGTTGCATTGCTATCATCTGTCTGGTGTAATCAGGAGGAAGCATTTCCGTTCCTTTTCTACTAATTACACTACAACATTAATAATTGTAAGTCACAAGCTGAGAGGCTGCAGCAGCAGTCTGATCTGTTTCAGACAATTGTGAAAGTAGTGCACATGCAAAAGGATTTATTATTGGGTCATTACTTTTAGTAAAGTGGTCCTTTAAATATATCCCCAGCCCCTGAGTGTAAGTTAATTACTTACTTAATCTCAGCAGTTTTTCACTGTGTTGTCATACCCTGTGCTAAACAGCTTTTGCACCCAAAACTTCTCAGACAGGCCTACTGCCTAGTGCACACATGCACCACCACTCTATTCCTTCCTATGGGGGTCGGGGGGGGGGGACACATTAAAAATTTTACATTTTGATAAAAGTAAGTAATCGACTATGTCAGCTACACTCAGGTTGGGGGCATTTAATTTTATCTACTGTCAAAAGCAGGCCATACATTAGTAGAATTGTTTTTTTAGACATATATGCTGTAAAGGTATTTTATATGACACAATTTCTCAATGCTTCACTAGTAATAAATGGTAATTTCATGGCAAATGTTGCCTATTGCAGAGAATGAAAACGTTAACCAAAATCTCTTTACAATCTGAGAGAGGGAGATTATTTTAGTCTTCCTAAGCCAATCATCAGAATTTTTATGAAAAAAGTTCTACGAGTTCTACCAGTGCTTAGGTGATTGGCTGAAGTGGGAATGGGTACCTGTCACAAACAGGTTCTTGCTCCCCCTGAAAGGTGTCAAATATGGCAGCGGAGGGGGGGAGGAAGCAAACAAGCGGAGCTTCCCCTTTAAAGTGGAGCTTCCGCTTTAAAGATTTATAGATCATTGATATAGGTAAAGTACCTAAAAAGTAATTTTTTGTATTGTTTTTCATTACAAAAGTAAAAGAGAGCAACATAAGACTAGTGAAATATGTTACACTGTTTTTGATAAACTAGCGCATCAATATCTGGTTCGATGGATGTAGTAACAATTTTCAATATATTCTCAAGGTGCTCATTAGATATTTTGGCTCTAGTTTTGTCCTTCGTGTGCTTCATCCTTGAAAAAAGTTGCTCACAAATGTAGATGCTGCCGAAAACTGATGACATGAATAAGACATGACTGTGAAGAGTGGGATATTTTTTTTTTTTTGGGGAAGAAAAAAATTATAAAAGCCCAGTAAAGAGACACTGTCAATATTTTCTTCAACCGTATGTGTGTGCTAAGTGTAAAATAATTCCCCCCAAAAACCAAAATTTTTAAGTAAGTTTGACACCCCTGATTCAAGTATTTCCAGTGCGTATCAGCTATTCTCTGTTAAAATATTTCAACTATCTGTAGCACTACCCCGAGGGAGCTGCTGGTTTGTTTTGGGTGGCATGTTACCTCTATTTCTTTGCGGTCTAGAGTATCAGATGAGAGTTGAGAAAACTTCAATGTCCACACTTTAGGCTTCTTTTTCTTTGCTTTATTTACCAAACGTGGTAATAGAATAAAAGTAGTCGTTGAAGAGGTGGAAGGGTAATAGTTTATTAGGTTCAGGTGTATAACTTTTGTTCGGAAACACTCCTGATTCCAGCAATGTAGCTTTCGTCGCCACTCTAGCCAGAGCGGATATTGTGCACCTGGATAGGCCTCTCTCACTAACCTAGCAGCCAGGATGTCACACGAAAACTTGGTAAAGTCTCTGCCACAGACCTTCCCAAAGATGGAGACACATTCGGTCCAGAATCCTCTCAGCACAGGATTAAGCATCCGGATATCTCTTGAATAAATTCTGGTGAACTCAGAACTGACAGGCAACCATCACTCAGCCTCTCAGTAGTAGTGCGTCCTTCGATGAAGTTCTAGGCCTCTCCTGAGATACCAGCCTCTTGCTTGGTGCTCTTCAAGACAGGTTCTTCATCGAGTGGCTTCCTCCCTCAGGACGGACAGCACAGGACCACTCTGCAAGCATAGACCCAGTCTGACCACCGAGCCTACTTAGTAGATCACAACCCCGGACCAACGTAGTCCCGGAGCCAGGAACACTTGAACATGCACCCCCGGCCAGGAGGGCCAAACACTGGGGGTGGTGGGAAGACAGACCAGGATTGGCGACGACCCCGAACTAATGGCGTCGGTCCCTTATGTACTCCTCCCCAGCATGCACAGTGGGACGATCAACTCCCTCTGATTGGCTGCTGAAGGGGAACACCCAAAACGCCTTGACTTGACTGCTGCCACCCTCGGCCAGGAGTGATGACGACACCCCAGACAACAATAGTGGTTACTCACATTACAGCCATGGCTGGAACAGAGGCCCAAATTTAGTGAAAAATCATAGTGTCTGACTCTCAGACTACCCTCTAAATTTAAAGCAGCCCTGGCTAGAAAGTAGCAGGCCGCTACATATCCATCAGAGTATTTGAAGGAAATTATTTGCTGCACAATGGAACTGCAGTTGGGATAAAGGTAAATTGGAATGACAATTGTTAGGTAATTGGGCCTATTTTGGTTGGATTGTGTAACAATTTTTTGTTTTGCGTACCTTAAGACATTGGGGTTGATTGAGGGATAGAGACTATCCAGCAAAGTGAATGTTCCCTTTGGAAAGTATATGTTCAGTCACTTTTTTAATTAGGATAAAGCTGTATTTAGTGACAAAATAACAACAAGAGGGCGCAAAGGCCTAGTGCGTTACCTGGTAAAAAAATTATTAAAAAACAAGACATGCCAAAAACATATTTCCAAAAAGCCAAATGGCAAATGGAAATAAATAAAGCAAAACGTGGCAAAAAGGTAGAGGTATAGAATAGGTATAAGCCGAACACCCCCCTTGTTCGATTAGCACCAGAACTTGCGAACACACCAAACGTTCGTGTGAACTTTAGAACCCTATTAAAGTCTATGGGACTCGAACGTTTGAAATCTAAAGTGCTATTTTTAAAGGCTAATATGCAAGTTATTGTCCTAAAAAGTGTTTGGGGACCTCGGTCCTGCCCCAGGGGACATGTATCAATGCAAAAAAAGTTTTAAAAACTACCGTTTTTTCGGGAGCAGTGAATTTAATAATGCTAAAAGTGAAACAATAAAAGTGAAATATTCCTTTAAATTTTGTACCTAGGGGGGTGTAAAGTTAGCATGTGAAAAAGCGCATGTTTCCCGTACTTAGAAAAAAACCGTGGGGGTCCCCCCAAATTCAATTACCAGGCCCAGTAGGTCTGGAATGGATATTAAGGGGAACCCCGCCGTCAATTAAAAAAAAAATGATGTGGGGTTCCCCCCAAATTTCCATTCCAGACCCTTCAGGTCTAGTGTGGATTTTAAGGGGAACTCCACCCCAAATAAAAATAAATGGCGTGGAGTTCCCCCAAAAATCCACACCAGACCCCTTATCCGAGCACGTTAACCTGGCAGGCCGCAGAAAAAAGGGGGGACAGAGTGCGCCCCCCCTCTCCTGAACCGTACCAGGCCACATGCCCTCAACATGGGGAGGATGTCCCCATGTTGATGGGGACAAGGGCCTCATCCCCACAACCCTTGCCCGGTGGTTGTGGGGGTCTGCGGGCGGGGGGCTTATCAGAATCTGGAAGACCCCTTTAACAAAGGAGACCCCCAGATCCTGCCCCCCCCTATGTGAATTGGTAATAGGGTAGATTGTACCCCTACCATTTCACAAAGGAAGTGTAAATAGTTGGAAAAAACACACACACCGTAGAAAAAAGTCCTTTATTAATAAAAAAAAAGAAAAAAATCCAGCGTTGGTAATCCACTCGGTCCGGCTTCCTGCTCCAACGTTGTCTGTATCCAGCAACGGGTGATCTCCTCTCCGGTCCACCGATGAGAAGATCTTCCGTCATCCAGAGCTCTAGAGCACAGCATCGGAGGCCGCTTCTCTCCGCCGGACAGCGGAATGACGCGGGTGAAGCTTTGACATTTCTTATATAGGGGAGGCGGGGCCACCTGTCACATGACCCCGCACCCTCTAAAGCACCCTCTGCTACCTCACTGGGGAAGCCCAGGTTTTCCCCCTTGCGTCAGAGGGGGCGGGGTCACGTGACGGGTGGCCCGCCTTCCCTATATAAGAAATGTCACAGCTTCACCCGTGTCATTACGCTGGGCTGTGTCCGGCGGAGAGAGGCGGCCTTCGATGCTGTGCTCTGGAGCTCTGGATGACGGAAGATCTTCTCATCGCTGGACCGGAGAGGAGATCACCCGTCGCTGGATACAGACAACGTTGGAGCAGAAAGCCGGGAACGAGGGGATTACTACCGCTGGATTTTTTATTAATAAAGGACTTTTTTCTACGGTGTGTTTGTGTGTTTTTTCCAACTATTTACACTTCCTTCGTGAAATGGTAGGGGTACAATGTACCCCATTATCAATTCACATAGGGGGGCGCCAGGATCTGGGGGTCCCCTTTGTTAAAGGGGTCTTCCAGATTCTGATAAGCCCCCCGCCTGCAGACCCCCACAACCACCGGGCAAGGGTTGTGGGGATGAGGCCCTTGTCCCCATCAACATGGGGACATCCTCCCCATGTTGAGGGCATGTGGCCTGGTACGGTTCAGGAGAGGGTCCCCCCTCTTTTCTGCGGCCAGCCAGGTTAACGTGCTCGGATAAGGGGTCTGGTGTGGATTTTTGGGGGAAATCCACGCCATTTTTTTTTTACATTTGGGGTGGAGTTCCCCTTAAAATCCACACCAAACCTAAAGGGTCTGGAAAGGATATTTGGGGGGAACCCCACGTAATTTTTTTTTAAATTGACGGCAGTGTTCCCCTTAATATCCATTCCAGACCTGAAGGGCCTGGTAATTGAATTTGAGGGGACCCCCAGGCCATTTTTTTTTATTTTTTTTATGAATGAATTTGCTCTGAATTGCCAGAGCCGACAATTCATTATAGCCGCAAGTCAGTTTTAAATGTCTTATTTTCTTTCAGAAATGACACTTTGTGCAGAGACAGTTCTAAGTACGGGAAACATGCGATATTTCACATGTTAACTTGACACCCCCCTCCCTCCCCTAGGTACGAAATTTAAGGGAATATTTCACTTTTATTGTTTCACTTTTATCATTATTAAAATCACTGCTCCCGAAAAAACAGCAGTTTTTAAAACTTTTTTTTGCATTGATACATGTCCCCTGGGACAGGACCCAGGACCCAGGTCCCCAAACACTTTTTAGGACAATAACTTGCAAATTGTTTGTTGTTCGCCGAACAGGCGAACAGGCAATGTTCGAGTCGAACATGAGTTTGACTCGAACTCGAAGCTCATCCCTAGTATAGAAGGGTATAACCAAGCCCTAGGCATCATTCAGACAGACATACGTTTCGAGGGACGTATCCTCTTCCTTTAAGCATAGTCCCATGCTCAGAGGAAGATGGCCTGCCCCTCAAAATACATTAATGCAGGACTTCTTCATATTTCCTTCAACCACACAAAATGGATATAAAAATGTGATTGTTCCCCTGACCCCTCTGGTAACCAGTAGACGTTTTAACCACTAGTGTGGCCAATGATGCTTTGACTGTGATGGATATGGAGAGGGGAAATATTGCATACAGCACTAATTAATATGGAGACTAAATATCAATTTCACTATTTATGACCCGCAGAATTCTGTAGATTTGCAACTTTTAGATTGCATTTGGAACTTGAGAGGAAACAAATTCAGTTAGGGTTAGAGAAGTATGTTATGACTTACTCTTGTATCAATTTTTTTTAACATCCAGCATATATATAGACTTAGACCCCAATGATCAATATCATGGTCCATCTGTTCAGAGATCTCTGCATTTTTGTGCTCTTAACCAAACGTATATGGTTACAAATGTGAAAATGTCAGGTCAAAGAACTGACAGCTATCGCATTTGGTGCAATTCTTAATGCACTGCTTTACTCATTTGACATTCAGTTAGTTAACATATAAATCTACTAAGGGGTGGGCCATCATAGGTATCCCTATTTCAGATATGGCATTTAAAAATAAAAATAAAAAACATAGTTCATGAAAAAAATAAAAGCATTATATACCTTGACACCACAAAAATATATTTACATGTGCTTTGTAAGTGCCAACCTTTCTGGGTCTAATACCAAACGTCGTAACTGCACTGCCAAAATGTGGACACTTAGAAAACATGACCTCCTGGTTAAAATGTACAGTTGCTTAATATTACATCAATGTGCTGAGGAAAAATGTTCTTGTCTAACGCAATGGACCTCCTAAAGTCAAAGTAAATCCCTTTTTGATTGTAATAAAGAAGAACACCATTCATTTTAAAGTGTTCCTAAAGTAATTTTATTAATAAAAATAAAAAACATGGTAAACTTGCCTTGAGTTTGGTTTTTAACAAATTTCAACAAATTCTGAATATTCCTAAAATCGAATATTCAAAAATTCGTAAATTAAAAAATTTGAAAATTCAAAATTCGAAAATCTGAAAACCCGAAAATTCGAAAATCAGAAATAATAACTACCTAATAATAACTTAACTATTACTAACTATTAAATTATAGGAATTGGAATTTTCTTTCAAATTTGGCCGTTAGTAAATGTAACGAATATGATTTTATCCGAAGTTACGAATTATGCGAAATAGCGAATGCTGTATCTAAACGAATGGAACGTAACAAATTAATAATAATAAAGAACAATAATAATAAGAAAAACATTTTATTAATATTATTTATTATTAATTCATTCCGTTACATTTGTTTAGATTATTATTATTATTATACAGCTTAACAAAATAAGATGCCACATACGTTATTTCCGCTTTCGGAAGTTCGAAAAAATTTGTATTCATTAACAGCCAAATTTGAAAGGAAATTCCAATACCTATAATTGAATAGTTAGTTATTATTAGTTAGTCAGTTAGATATTCTTTTGAATTTTCTGATTTTCTTTCTTATTTTCGGATTTTTAAATTTTTGAATTTACAAATTTACGAATTTATGAAATGCAATCATAACAAATGACCCGAAAATTTTTAAAAGCAAGAGTGCTTTCCCAAGGGCTTTCACACTGAGGCGATGCGCTGGCAGGAGAGAAAAAAAATTCCTGCAAGCAGCATCTTTGGAGTGGAGAGAGGAGCGGTATGTATACCGCTCCTTCCTATTTAAAACAATGGTAAACCGTGGTAATATGCCGCCCGCAATGCGCCTCTGCAGAGGCGCATTGCGGGGCGGTATTAACCCTTTATCAGCCGCTAGCAGGGGTTAATACCGCACCGCTAACGGCCGAATCCTGCTGCAATTCCGACGGTATAGCGCCGCTATTTTTAGCGGCGCTATACCGCCACCGCGCCTCCTGCCCCAGTGTGAAAGGGGCCTTAGACACAGGAAAGAGTTCACCAGCTGGCCTTATTAGCACACACACCCTGCACCTTTTAACTATGTTTGCAACCATCCCCGACATCCCTCCAGGCGTGGATTTGCCTGTCTTTTCAATGTAGGCTGCCACAGCTGCTATGCTTGCATGGCATCCCCAGCTCCAGATGGGCCTGGGCCTGGGTCACATGCTAAACTCTCTGGGGCTGTGCGCTTTGTCATGCTACAAACGTGCTGCGAATGAATAAAAAAGTGAGGTAAAGAAACGCACCACGCTCCACTCAAAAAGAGTCCTGCGAGGTAAAGAACAGCTCAGTGTATGCTGGAGATACAGAGCTCTGTGTCTGGAGATCAGGGTCAGGGTCAGGTTAGGGGTAAGGGTTAGGGTTAGGGGTTAGGGTTAGGGGTTAGGGTTGGGGTTGGGGTTGGGGTTAGGGTTAGGGGGTTAGGGTTTCCCATTGAAGAATATGGCTAGGACTCAGGAATTGGAACATGGACCTCCCCCAAAGGTCAAAGGTCAGAAGGCGGGTTTCCAGAGGTCAAAGGGCACAGGGCGTGGCTGACCCACCCTCACCAAAGTGTACCGCCTACCCCAACTAAGTCGGGGAATGAACAAGTCGGGGAAAGTCGATAAAGAGATCCCCTCTCTCTGATCTACTGGGTGCTGCCCTGACACAGATGAATGAGTTGGGTTGTCACTATGTAAGGAAGGACACCCTATCCTCCTCTTAGCTCAGCACCCTGAAGGGTGTCACCCAGCTCAGCACCTATCACTGTGGACTATCACAGCCCAGACACCCTGCTGGACTAAACTTCCCCTCTAAACTCCTCGCCTGCCTTGCAACTTCATCAGTTGGATTGTATAAGCAGAATCTGGGAATACCAGAATGCAGAGGAAGCATACGGACCTTGAGAATTTACCTGTACCCCTCCCCCCCCACCCCACTTCTCTTCTGAGGGGATAACTTGAGAGAACTTGGATATCCACATTGGATGGGCAAAGGTGACCTTTGGAAGCCACTATGAATTACTAGCTGGCAACACTAGGAATTCCTATCTGGAAGTTCTGGACATCACCAAGATCCCAGGGAGACCATTATTTTATTTCTCTATGCTGGGCGAGAGACTGCTGTGTCAGTCATCCCTATCTGGTAAGCAGATCACCAAATCACCTTGGGTGTGGAACTGGATGCACTTTATACCTTTTGTGTGAAGATTATATCACAGCTTTCTTCCTGCAATTTATCCCTATTTTTTGGATGGATATTATATAGACATCATTGACTATTTATATGTGATGGGACTTTGGTTTAGTTTTCTTTTTTCACTTTTCTTTTTCACTCTGGTTTGATTAACCTTTTTTAAATAAATATTAATTCAGCGCTGCATCCACTTTTGTATTTGTATCTTGTTGGAAGTTTTTGTTCTGGACTTTTTTGAAGCTTTCAGCTTTTTTAGTTTCTTTTATTTTATTGTAATGGTGATTGTAATATTTCACTTTTTTATTCTAGCGCAGCGTTAGCTCTTCTTCTAACCATGACACAACATTAGCAGAAGTTGCCCAAAGGGTGGCGCTAAAGGGCTGAACAACTACGTAGTTTTGTGTTTGTTGGCCGACAATCCTTTTCCGTTTGTATGCAAGACAAGTTCATGGCCAACGCCCTTCGGACAAAAGTCATACTCTTTGTTCGCAGAAAATGTGATTGTGTGCACCAGGCTTTAATTGTGAAGTGTATAAAATAAGTTATGTTCGTATAAATACAGCAGTCTAAATTTTTCTAAAGCTGATAAAAAATAATTATAGTGCAAACTTGGGGCCAGATTCAAGTAGCCCGGGCGCAACTTAACTTTTCCGATTTAAGTTACACCGCCGCAATTTTTCCAAGTTAGTGCCCGATCCACAAAGCACTTACCTGGAAATTTGCGGCGGTGTATCCTAAATCCGGCCGGCGCAAGGCGGGCCAATTCAAATGGGGCGAGTCCCATTTAAATTAGGCGCGCTCCCGCGCCGGACATACTGCGCATGCTCCCGACGCGAATTTCCCGCAAAATTTGCGCGAAGTTACGATGCGCCGAGGTTTTGTGAATCGTGACGGGTAAAAAAAAAGTTGCGACGGGAAAAAAAGAGTTGCGCCGGGAAAAATTTTTTAAAAATTTGACAGCGACGCGGGAAAGACGGGTACACTTTTACATGGTGTACTAACTTTACACTTTGTAAAAGGTACCCTATCTTTGCGACGGCAAACTAACACTTACGGCGACTTAACGAGGGGAAAAAGCTTTGTGGATCTCCGTAAGTGCTAATTTGCATACCCGACGCTGGTTTACGACGAGAATTCCCCCCAGCGGCGGCCGCCGTACTGCATCCTAAGATCCGACAATGTAAAACAATTACACATGTCGGATCTTAGGGATATCTATGCGTAACTGATTCTATGAATCAGCCGCATAGAAAGAAACAGGGATACAACGGCGTATCAGCAGATACGCCTGCGTATCCCTTTTGTGAATCTGGCCCTTAAAGCGGGAGTTCACCCAATTCCTTTTTTTTTTCTATTTTCCCCTTAGATTCCTGCTCGTTGTGTCTAGGGGAATCGGCTATTTGTTTTAAAATATGATCCGTACTTACCCGTTTTCGAGATGCATCTTCTCCGTCGCTTCCGGGTATGGGTCTTCGGGACTGGGCGCTCCTTCTTGATTGACAGTCTTCCGAGAGGCTTCCGACGGTCGCATCCATCGCGTCACTCGTAGCCGAAAGAAGCCGAACGTCGGTGCGGCTCTATACTGCGCCTGCGCACCGACGTTCGGCTTCTTTCGGAAAATCGTGACGCGATGGATGCGACCGTCGGAAGCCTCTCGGAAGACTGTCAATCAAGAAGGAACGCCCAGTCCCGCAGCCCATACCCGGAAGCGACGGAGAAGATGCATCTCGTAAACGGGTAAGTACGGATCATATTTTAAAACAAATAGCCGATTCCCCTAGACAAAACGAGCATGAAGCTAAGGGGAAAATGTGTAAGCTATGGGTGAACCTCCGCTTTAATTTCTTTGTCAAAATTTGTACTAAAAAGTTAAAGCGAAGTACCACCCGTTTTTTTGACTTTATGTCACTTGCATACCCATGCATCATGCTTTTACTAATGGACATCGTTTTTTTTTCTGACATGTAAATACCTTTAATCCAGGGTTACATCTGCACTTCCGGCATTTCCCCGCCTCAGCGAATATGTCACTAGGCGATTCACAAGGGCTCCTGGGATAGCGGCGTCATGTATCCCAGGAGTCATTTACGTGTTTGATTGACAGGTTGCTATAGCAATGGGGCGGGAACTTTTGCTGATGCCGACATTGCTATGGCAACCTGCCAGGAAGACGGAGAGCCACACAGCGGCATTACTGCGCATGCGCGAAATCGGAGGAAATCCCAGAAATTAATACAGAAGGGCTTCAGATGCCCACAGCTTAAATGCTGGGTTCACACTATTGAAGGGGCTCTCAGCAGGGGGTCTGGTGCATCCCTGTTCACCGTTTCAGGGGCGAATCAGGTCTGAATTTTTGCCTGAATTCGGACCTTAAATGGAGCAAAAGAAGAACAGGGCCCTTCTGCTGTGAGCTCGGCGGCCGCCCAGGAGCTGTGCGAATTGGCTCCATTGCGAGCCGGTCACACTCTCCTGTTATGCGAATTAGATGCGGGGAAAACCAATTTGCATAAGTGTGAACCCAGCCCCAAAGTTGTACTAAACCCAGGACCCTGCATTCACTATATCTGGTCTCTCACAGTGCACAGGACATTAAAATAGTTTTAGTTTGTGGCGGCTGGTGGTATATTTTTAGGGGAGGCTGCAAACACATAACCCGACGGGCTTCACGGCAGCTTCCCCTTCGACTCCTCAGTGGCCAATAGGATTGCTTCTCCTCTCGGTCAATCGGATGACGGATTGGCTGGGAGGAGAATCAGGAAGACAAGAGTACTGCGCCCTGAGCCTATTCAGTTGTGTGACAATAGCAAATTCATGGAGCCTCAGGCTCTAATCATATGCTCCAAAAAAAAAACCACTGGAATTTATGCGTCTGGCACCCTGCATGTAGATTAGGGACCGGGTGCATGGATTAGGGGGGTTTTCACTGGTTTTAGTGAATATACACTGGTAAATACCTTTTTTTTATCAGCAATTAGTCTTGTGACTTCTATCAGTGTCTGGTTAAAGCTTCTAGGGGGAGTTTTAATTCTGATCCAACTATCCTATAAGGCTGCAGGACCCCTGACTCTCTGTCTTGACAGTGCTGATTGGCCCTGTGCCGATCACAAGCAGTCTCCTTAGAAAAAAAAAACTTCTCTAGCATTATACACCAAACTGAACACGTGCAGCTTGTCCTCTAGCCTCTGTTCTAACAGGAGATGGTGTGGGGACATTGGAAGAAGGGGAGGATCAGAGAAGACAGAATTAAACAGCCTTTTTACACAATGCAGAGGATTAACCCCTTAAATTCCACAGTGAGTATAACAAGCATGCTTTACTGCATGATTTTACTGTTGTGGGTTTAGTCACACTTTAGGCTTTGACCAAAATCAAATCTGGAAGATGATTAGTTTCTATGCAGAGCTGCACCAGATTTTTCACTCTCCAGCTTTAGTAAATCAACCACATAGTATGCTTAAATTTGAAATCCTGGCAAACAGTTAAATGAACAGATAAAATACATAAATATAAGCTGTTTAACCTACCAAAGGATGTATTATTTACCATCATTTATTTATTTATTTATTGGTCCAATCAGTTATAAGAGTTACACAGCTCTGCCACACAACACAGTTCTGTTTGACAAGACAGGAGACCTGAACTTTCTCTGCTGCAATTAAATTACACTTATAAGTTTAGTCCTGCCCCCAGCCTGTGATTGGACAGTTATAGTGGCGGCTGGTGGTATATTTCTGGTGGGGGGCAGCAAGCAGTGCATCCACAGCCACCCCCCCCGGTGATCAGGGTTACCCGCAACACAACCCCCTCCCCCATCCCAGCAGGTACTTACCTTATCTATGGCTCAAGTGATGGGCGGCAGCTACCCCTTGCTTCTCCTCCTTGCCATCACAACTTCTCCTCCCTCCTCCTCCTCCTAGGTCAACCTGCTTCCTGATTGGCTGGGAGGAGAATCAGTGTGACAATAGCAAAAATTCATTCTCTATTGTCACACAACTGGGTGGGCTCGGGGCGCAGAGCTTTGCGCCCCAAGCCCACCCTTTTTTGAAGCCTATTAGAGCCTCTGGCTTTAATCACGTCCTTAAAAAAAAAACCTGATTGGAATCTATGGCCCGGATTCACATACATCGGCGCATATTTATGCCGCCTTAGCATATCTCCTTTACGTTACGCCGACGCAGCGCAGAGAGGCAAGCACTGGATTCACAAAGTCAGTGCTGCCAAATCTGCGCTGGGTTTCCTAGGCGTAAGCCGGCGTATGTGGAAGTGGGCGTGAGCCATGCAAATGAGGCGTGACCCCATGCAAATGATGGGCTGAGTGTCAAACAGATACATATAATGAACGGCGCATGTGCCGTCCCGTGGACGCATTCCTGTGCGCATGCTCAGAATCACGTCGGATCTACTCCCTAAGATACGACGGATCACTGCCTACGGCGTGAACGTAATCTACGCCTAGTCATATTCACGTCCTACGTAAACTACGTAAAATACATCGGCTTGTGTTCCCTGGTGCAGCCCTTTGCATGGATGCTGCTGAGTTACACCTCCTTTATGGGGAATAACTTTACCACGGACGTATGACTTTACGCGCACTGCGTCAGACGGACGTTCGTGAATCGGCGTATCACCCTCATTTGCATATGTGAATAGAAAATCAATGGGAGCGCCAAATACGTCCAGCGTAAATATGCGCCCACTCTACGCCGGCGTAGGCAAGTTACGTTGGTCGGATGAAGCCTATTTTCAGGCGTATCTTAGTTTCTGAGTCCGGCGCATAAATACGACGGCGCATATTTGCACTTACGTGGCATATCTGGAAAAACGTTGGCGCAAGTACTTTGTGAATCCGGGCCAATGAGTCTGGCCTCGCCTGCAAAGTGCCGCTGCAGCAGCGTTTTGCCTGTGCTTTGGCAGCTCTGCCCATTGATTTCTCAAAGATGCTGCTTGCAGGATTTTTTTGAGCGTCCTGCCAGCGCACTGCTCCAGTGTGAGAGTCCTCGGGCGCTTTTTTAGCGCTATATCGCCTGTAAAGCGCCTCACAGTGAAAGGGGTCTAAGAGAAAATCCCAAATTTTGGGCTGTCCTCAGAAAAATAATAGAGGGAAAATCTTCCAATGGGGACACTAGTTCTGGTGACCTGGGGTGCATCAAGGGATTCCCTTAATTTGTAAGAATTGCCTCTCACTTCCTGTTTTGGCTATGGAACAGGAAATTACATTTCCCCAATAGGACACAGATAACCAACAAAATATAAAAAATTACAGGGGTATGACTCCTGTAAAGTGAACATAATATTCTATTAAGTGGTGAAATACAAGTTCACTTAAGGCCCCTTTTCATACGGGGCAGACGCTGGCAGCTGATCAGCCCGCTCAGCAGGGATTCTCTCAGTTGATCCCTGCTGTGCAGGCGGATGATAGGTCCGTGTCCGCTCCACTGAGCCAAAGCGGACATAGACACATCCCTTTGTTCTCTATGGGGTGGCATCCGCCTGTCCATTTCTATCTGAGGGTCATCTGATCTTCTCCATCCGGACGGTTGGGGATCCCCATCCGTCTGTTTTATAGCGGACCAGATGGGGGTGGGTGTGAGCAGACACCGATGGGGTTCACCTGAAAAACTGACAGACGTATCCAATCAGAATGTCTGTGTAAAAGGGGCTTTATGGAGGAATTTCATAGTTACAAACAGTGTACTAAGGACTCCAGAACCTGTTCTGCATCTGGATGGCTAAACCCAATTTGTTATTTGTGTAATACAAGTATTAACTCAGACACTGAAAACATTAGGGAAATGATGCCGCTACGGCTTATGATATGATATATACGGCTGATGTCTTTTCAAATATTATTCTGTAGATGACAGATTCTCTTTAAATTACAATAATGGATTAAGCTGGTCCTACACATTAAACATCAGTCAAACGTGTACACATGATCCACCCAAGTGTGACAGCACATAAGCATGAATTTTACATGAATGTGAATATCTGTGCACTCCATTATTACCCTTGGCTTTACTGTTATCTCAGGTGAACTAACTACCAGATGGGAAGGAATTTAGCAAACACCACCATAATCTGTTAATTCAGTTACCAAACATGTATAGTATCTAACAAAAATGAGTACACCCCTCACATTTTTGTAATCATTTTATTATATCTTTTCATGTGACAACACTGAAGAAATTACACTTTGCTCTTTGTAATGTAAAGTAGTGAGTGTAAAGCTTGTATAACAGTGTAAATTTCTGTTCTCTCAAAATAACTCAACACACAGCCATTAACCACTTAAGGACCGAACCAATATGCTGCCTAAAGACCCAAGGTGTTTTTGGAATTCGGCACTGCGTCGCTTTAACAGACAATTGCGCGGTTGTGCGACGTGGCTCCCAAACAAAATTGGCGTCCTTTTTTCCCCACAAATAGAGATTTCTTTTGGTGGTATTTGATCACCTCTGCGGTTTTTATTTTTTGCGCTATAAGCAAAAATAGAGCAACAATTTTGAAAAAAATGCAATATTTTTTACTTTTTGCTATAATAAATATCCCCCAAAAACATATATACATTTTTTTTTCCTCAGTTTAGGCCGATACGTATTCTTCTACCTATTTTTGGTAAAAAAAATCGCAATAATCGTTTATCGGTTGGTTTGCGCAAAATTTATAGCGTTTACAAAATAAGGGATAGTTTTATTGCATTTTTATTATTTTATTTTTTTTACTACTAATGTCGGCGATCAGCGTTTTTTTTCGTGACTGCGACATTATGGCGGACACTTCGGACAATTTTGACACATTTTTGGGACCATTGTCATTTTCACAGCAAAAAATGCATTTAAATTGCATTGTTTATTGTGAAAATGACAGTTGCAGTTTGGGAGTTAACCACAGGGGGCGCTGTAGGATTTAATGTTCACCTAGTGTGTGTTTACAACTGTAGGGGGGTGCGGCTGTAGGACTGACATCATCGATCGAGTCTCCCTTATATAAGGGATCACTCGATCGATACGCCGCCACAGTGAAGCACGGGGAAGCCGTGTTTACATACGGCTCTCCCCGTTCTTCAGCTCCGGGGAGCGATCGCGACGGAGCGGCTATAAACGAATAGCCGCGCCGTCGTCCCGGATCGCTCCCCGCGGGAACCCGACCGCCGCATGTCGCGGGGGGGGGTCCCGATCGGACCCCCGACCCGCGGAAAGGCAGGGACGTACAGGTACGCCAATGTGCCTGTACCTGCCATTCTGCCGACGTAAATGTACATGAGGCGGTCGGGAAGTGGTTATCTGGTTGCCGACCAGCCGCCATCTTTTTACGGCGGCAGGTCGGCTCCCCTGCGCGAGAGCCCATAGCTATACGTCGGCTCTCCCCGACTCCCGTACGCGTGCCCGGCGGGCGTGATCGCCGCCGGGCACACGCGATCGCTCGTTATAGTGCGGGGACAGGGAGCTGTGTGTGTAAACGGGAGAGAAATGGGAGAGAAATGCTGATCTTCTGTTCATACAATGTATGAACAGAAGATCAGTAATTTCCTCTAGTGAGGCCACCCCCCTATAGTTAGAACACACCCAGGGAACATACTTAACCCCCTTCCCCGCCCACTAGTGTTAACCCCTTCACTGCATTTTTATAGCACTGATCGCTATAAAAATGCCAATGGTCCCAAAAATGTGTCAAAAGTGTCCGAAGTGTCCGCCATAATGTCGCAGTACCGAAAAAAAATCGCTGATCGCCGCCATTACTAGTAAAAAGAAAATATTAATAAAAATGCCCCCTATTTTGTAAACGCTTTAACTTTTGCGCAAACCAATCAATAAGCGCTTATTGTGATTTTTTTTTTCGAAAAATATGTCAAAGAATACGTATCGGCCTAAACTGGGGAAAAAATATATTTTTTATATATTTTTGGGGGATATTTATTATAGCAAAAAGTTAAAAATATTATTTTTTTTCAAAATTGTCGCTCTATTTTTGTTTAAAGCGCAATAACTAAAAACCGCAGAGGTGATCAAATACCACCAAAAGAAAGCTCTATTTGTGGGGAAAAAAGGACGCCAATTTTATTTGGGAGCCACGTCGCACGACCGCGCAATCGTCAGTTAAAGCGGCGCAGTCCCGAATCGCAAAAAAGTGCTCTGGTCTTTGACCAGCAATATGGTCCGGGGGTTAAGTGGTTAATTTTTAAACCGCTGGCAACAAAAGTGAGTACACCCCCAAGTAAAAATGTCCAAATTGGGCCCAATTAGCCATTTTCCTTCCCTGGTGTCATATGACCTGTTAGGCCTCGTACACACGGCCGAGTTTCTCTGCAAAAACCAGCAAGAAGCTTGCTGGGGGTTTTTTTTGCCGAGGAAACCGGTCGTGTGTACACTTTTCGACGAGGAAACCGCCGAGGATCTCGTCGGGCCAAAAAGAGAACATGTTCTCTATTTCCTTGACGGCAATGGGAAAATTTGGCTCGCCGAGATCCTCGGCGGCTTCACAAGGAACTCGACGAGCAAAACGATGTGTTTTGCCCGTCGAGTTTCTCGGCCGTGTGTACGCGGCCTTAGTGTTACAAGGTCTCAGGTGTGAATGGGGAGCAGGTGTGTTAATTTGGTGTTATCGCTCTCACTCTCTCATACTGTACACTGGAAGTTCAACATGGCACCTCATGGCAAAGAACTCTCTGAGGATCTGAAAAAAAGAATTGTTGCTCTACATAAAGATGACCTAGGCTATAAGAAGATTGCCAAGACCCTGAAACTGAGCTGCAGCATGGGGGCCAAGACCATACAGCGGTTTAACAGGACAGGTTCCACTCAGAACAGGCCTCTCCATGGTCGACCAAAGAAGTTGAGTGTACATGATCAGCATCATATCCAGAGGTTGGGCCAGATTCTCAAAGAGATACGATGGTGTATCTCCTGATACACCGTTGTATATCTGAGTTAGGCCGGTCGTTTATATGCGACTGATTCATCGAACCAGTTACGCATAGATATGCCCAGGATCCGACAGGTGTAACTGTGTTACACCGTCGGATCTTAACTGCAATTTAAAAATGGCCGCTGGGGGCGTTCTCGCTGATTTACGCAGAGAATATGTAAATCAGCGAGATACGCCAATTCATGAACGTACGCGGGCCCGACGCAGTGTTTTTACGACGTTTACGTAAGGGTTCTCCCGGTGCATAGTTACCCCTGCTTCTATGAGGCGCAGCCAATGTTAAGTATGGCCGTCGTTCCCGCAACGAAATTTAAATTTTTTACGTCGTTTGCGTAAGTCATTCGCGAATACGGATGGACGTCATTTACGTAAGTGTCGAAACCAATGACGTTGTTGCGACGTCATTTGGAGCAATGCACGCTGGGAAAATTTCCGGACGGCGCATGCGCTATTCGATCGGCGCGGGGACGCGCCTGATTTGAATAGCACACTCCCCCTAGCCACGGAATTTGAATTCCGCCGGAGGAATTACGATCCGCCACCGCAAGTTTGGAGGTAAGTGTTTTGTGAATTACCCACTTGCCTCTAAAGCTTGCGGCGGCGGATCTTAAATCAGATAGATTACACGGATCTAAAGATCTGCTGATCTATCTGAATCTGGCCTGTTGTCTTTTTTGGAAATAGACATATGAGTGCTGCCAGCATTACAGCAGAGGTGGAAGGGGTGGGATATTTTGGATATGTATGGCATGTAATAGGATGAGGAGTCTTTAAAGCTGAACTTTCACTTTTGGGTGGAACTCCGCTTTAATATACACGCTTGTCGTTCCTCATTAACAGACTGGTTGGTAGTTGTATCTAGGTGAAGGTTGTATTTTCTCCACACTGGGAAAAGATCTCATGAGTATCACTGACATCAACATGTAAATATGTGAAGTGGTTTGATAACATATGATCATATTTTGCAGATACAGAAATACCAGCAGGCAGCGATGTTCTAAACACTACATTAAAACTTTAAACATCCATGGTTAAGTATTTAAAGAATGTCAGTTTATCTAGTAAATGACAGATTTGGCTTTTCGGCTAGAAAGGGATTGTGAATGCTCAGGTTTCTCAAGGATGAGTCCTTAGTGGATTGTCATTAATCATTCATTGTGGTCCTCACATAGCTTCAGATCTGCTCTTAGGAAGAAGCTGCACATTCGTTCTGCAAACCATCACAGGGAAGACGGGTGACAACAGAAGGGTGGAAGTGCGATTAATGAAGGTACATCACAGAAATCCCAACCATAGCTTATGGGGTAGACAATGTCACATGTGGGCAAGTCTTCCAGGGCTGTTTTAATCATATGGGACTGGACTGCAGTTCATCTGCTGCAGAACCTCTTGTTAGAAAATGATCTTAAGAGCTCAGGGATGACTGATAGCTGCCAGTGATGCAGGACGCAGTATTGATGCTGATTGTTTTTTCCACTGATGTGTGTTGTGCAGCCAGCTATTTGTCCAAATTAGACACTTAGGGCCAGATTCTCACAGAATCGGCGTTGGCGTAGTGTAAGCCATTTACACTACGCCACCGCAACTTACTGTAGCAAGTCCTGTATTCTCCAAGTACTTGCTCCGTAATTTGCGGCGGCGTAGTGTAAATGGCCCGGCGTATGGCCGCGTAATTCAAAGGGGGCGGCTTGTATTCAAATTAAGCGCGCCCCCGCGACGATCGAACTGCGCATGCGCCGGGTGGAAAAATAGCCCAGTGCGCATGCTCCAGCTCACGACGGAAAACGTCAATGACGCCGACGTGAGCGTCATTGACGTAAAGTCGTATTCGTGAACGGCTTAGGAAAACGACGTAACCGATGGAAAAAGCCGACGCGGACCCGACGCCATACTTAACATGGCATACGGCGGACTGTCGTAAGGTTACCCCTCATATAGCAGGGGTAACCTTACGCTTACGGAAACGACATACGCGACGACTACGCGATGCAAATTTGTTCGGGAATCGGCGTATCAGGCTAATTTGCATAGTCAAATGAGAACTGAACGTAAACGCCACCTAGCGGCCGGCATTGCATTACATCTAAGATCCGACGGTGTAAGTGACTTACACCTGTCAGATCTTGGCCGTATCTATGCGAAAATGATTCTAGGAATCACTCGCATTGATACTCGGGGCCAAAAACAGAGATACGACGGTGTTTCCTGAGTTACACCGTCGTAACTCTTTTGAGAATCTGGCCCAAAGAGTAGTGGACATCTGAAAAGGAAAGAGTAGTGAGGATATTGCAATATAATGAAAAAGTAGTGGGCAAATTAAAAGGAAAGAGTAGTGGGAAAATAAAAAGCATATAAGTAGTGACAAATGGATGACTGACAGCTTTTAGTTTTGCAGTAGTGGTCATATTAAAAGGAAAGAGTAGTAAACAATGCATATTAAAAGGAATGAGTAGTAAGCACAATAAAGGGAAAGAGTAGGGGGGATAATAAAAGCAAAGAGTAGTGAGCATATTAAAAAGAAAAAGGTAGTGAACATCTCAATATGAAAGAGTAGTGTGGATACTAAAAGGAAAAAGTTGTGAGCATCATAATATTTAAAGGGGTTGTAAAGGTTTGTTTTTAATTTTCTAAATAGGTTCCTTTAAGCTAGTGCATTGTTGGTTCACTAACCTTTTCCTTCGATTTACCTTCTAAATGTTTTTTTTCTTTGTCTGAATTTCTCACTTCCTGTTCCTCCTCAGAAAGCTGTTCAGTAAGCTGTTCTGGCTGACTAACCACGGCTCGGATGAAGGGGGCAAGCTTACTGAGGACAAACAGGAAGTGAGAAATTCAGACCAAGAAAAAAAAACATTTAGAAGGGAAATTGAAGGAAAAGGTAAGTGAACCAACAATGCACTACAGTAGCTTAAAGGAACCAATTTAGAAAATAAAAACTAACCTTTACAACCCATTTAAAAACAGTCTAGCTGGCTGCAGCTAGATGCCATAGCGCCACTGGATCACTTTTAGAAGCAGCGGAGAGGTGCCCCCCACCCCTTCCCCCGCTTCTTCCCAGTGGTTCCCGGGCTAACATTACCAATCCGTAGCTCCAGGAACCATCCAGCACCAGCAGTTTCTTCACATAAAGATAAGCAATGGCAAGATGGCCACCGCTCATCTCTATGCCCTTGGAGGACCAGAGCGACGTTGACATCACTTGGTTCTCGGGCCATGTAAACACGTTTTTTTTCCCCTTAAAGCAAAAGATAACTTTTTTTTAATCTTTTGATTTTAAGGGTAAGGCCTCGTACACACGACCGGACATGTCCACTGAAACTGGTCCGCGGACCAGTTTCAGCGGACAGATCCGATTGTGTGTACAGGCTAGCGGACAGATTTCCAGCGGACAAATGTTTCTTAGCATGCCAAGAAACATGTCCGCTGGAAAGCTGTCCTTCGGACATGTGCGCTGGTTAGTACGTCTAACCAGCGGACAGAAATCCTGCGCATGCGTCAAATTGATTTGACGCATGCGTGGAAGCATTGAACTCGCACGATAGAGAACGTCGGTGTCGTCTACGTCACCGCGTTCTCTGTCCGCTGGGATTTCGGTTTGATGGTGTGTACAGCCATCAGACCGAAATCTCCGAGCGGACATGTCCGATGAAAACGGTCCGCGGACCGTTTTCATCGGACATGTCCGGTGATGTGTACGAGGCCTAAGAGGCTGGGTTCACACCTCCGACGGATGCGGCTCGCAGCAGGGGTCCAGTGCGTTTCTGTTCTCCGTTCCAGGGATGAAGTTTTGCCTAAATTTGGCCCTGAAACTGAGCCAAAGACTGAGCAAGTTCCGCAGCTGCAACAGAGATATGTGAACCGGCTCCATAGAGAGCCGGTCACAATCTCCTGTCATGAGAATTGGATGCGGGGAAACCTGCATCCAAGTCGCATAGGTGTGTACCCAGCCTGAAGAAGAGATTTGGGGTCTTTTAGACCCCAGATCTTTCCATAAAGAGGACCTGTCTTGCTGAGTTGCAATAAAAGTGATAAAAAAAATTAAAGGGACAGTGTAAAAACTAAAAAGAGGTAATAAAATGAATTAATATAATGGTAAAATGCAATCAGCGCAAATAGTATACATAAAACACTTGTTTGCCAGCTAAACACTGAAAGATATTTACAACCCCTGATTTTTTTTTAAATAAGTAGAAGTGCAGCATAAAAAAAAATTGAATATCAAACAACATAATAAAAGAAAGTCCATCAGATAAGAAGGTAATCAACAAAGTCCAGACATCAGCAACAAAGATTTGCCACCTGTGGAAACAAAAGTCCAGAAGCACAGAAACACAAGAATAAATGTGACAATCCCCCACCTCTGAGATGCTTGCTCGCTCAACTTAACAAATAGACCCCTGAGCTAACAGTAGTCAAAAGCGCATGTCCCCTTTAAGGGTGAATAATGGGCAGGTAGCAGGTGACGATCTCACACGTGTCTGGGGGATTGCTTGGAGATCGTCACCTGCTACCTGTGTTCCTGTGCTTCTGGACTTTTGTTTCCACACATTGAGGATTTTTGCTGCTGATGTCTGGACTGTTGATTACCTTTTTATCTGGTGGACTTTCTTTTATTTTATTGTTTGATTTTCTAATTGTTTTTTTTTTTGCTCTGCACTTCTACTTATTTTAAATAAAAGTCATTCATTTTTATTTTTTTTAAAGCGCCCCGCATTCTCATGCACAGTAGTGAACGCATACCTAGGTCATGCCGACATATGTAAACCACACATGTAAGGTATCGCCGCAAAACATCTGAGCGAGAGCAATAATTCTAGCACTACACCTCCTCTGTAACTCTAAACTGGTAACCTGTAGAAGTGTTTAAAGCGTCGCCTATGGAGTTTGTTAAGTACCGTAGTTTGGCGCCATTCCATGAGCGTGCGCAATTTTAAAGCATGACATGTTAGGTATCTATTTACTCGGTGTAACACAATTTTTCATATTATCCCCAAAAAATAGGGTTATATATTATGTTTTTTATTTTATTTATTAAAGTGTATTTTGTCCCAAAAAATGTAGTTTGAAAAAACACTGCTCAAAAGCCGTGTGATATAAAAAATTACAATGACCGCTATTTTATTCTCTATGGTCTCTGATAAAAAATATATATCATGTTTGGGGGTTCTAAATAATTTTCAAGCAAAAAATACTTGTTTTTGCTTATGAACAACAAATGTCAGAAAATGGCTGGTTCCTTAAAGCGGAGGTTCACCCAAATAACATGTATATAAGATCATATTCTTTATACTTCCACCATGTACAGTATGCCCTTTTTTTTGGCTCTACATACCCTATTATGGCTATTTTCCACCCGGCTTCCGGGTATTGACTCCCACGGGAATAGGCGTTTCTATGCAGAGGCGCAATGTCACCTGGGACTTCGCCCAGATGATTGACGCCCTTGAGAAAAAGTTCCCCCACGCACCGCCTATTGCGTAGGCGCGTCACGAGAGTCACAGAGTTTCCGAAAAGTAGCCGAACTGTGAATCAGCTCTACACAGCGCCTGTGCACTGACTAGGAGCCACGTAGAGCTGACTGCGTATGCGCCGTATAGAGCTGTTTCGCAGTTCGGCTACTTTCGGAAACTTTGTGACTCTCATGACGCGTCTACGCAATAGGCGGACGCGGGGGGAAACTTTTTCTCAGGGGCGTCAATCATCTGGGTGAAGTCCCAGGTGACATTGCGCCTCTGCATAGAAATGCCGGGAAGTCGGGTGGAAAATAGCCATAATAAGGTATGTAGAGCCAAAAAAAAAGGGCATACTGTACATGGTGGAAGTATAAAGAATATGATCTTATATACATGTTATTTGGGTGAACCTCCGCTTTAAGTGGTTAAAAGACTACTAGTGAGCATATTAAAAAGAAAGAATATCAGGTATATGAAAGGGAAAGAGTAGAGAGCATCTGAAAAGTAAAGAGTAGTGAGCATATTAAAAGGAAAGAGTAGTGGGTATATTGAAAGGAAACATAGTGGACTCATTAAAGGGAAAGAGTAGTGGGTATATTAAAGGGAACTATTAGTGGGCATATTAACCACTTAAGGACCCCTTCACGCCGATATACGTTGGCAGAATGGCACGGCTGGGCACATCCACGTACCTGTAAGTGGCCCTTTAAGCCCAGCCTTGGGGTCGCGCGCGCGCTGCCGGCGCATGCATGCGACCCGGTCCGAAGCTGCGCGGACCCGATCGCCGCCGCTGTCCCGCGATTGGTCCTCTGGAGCTGAAGAACGGGGAGAGGTGTGTGTAAACACACCTTCCCTGTTCTTCGTTGTGGCAGTGTCATTGATCGTGTGTTCGCTGTTATAGGGAAACACGATCAATGACGTCACACGTCCAGCCCCACCCCCTACAGTTAGAAACACATATGAGGTCACACTTAACCCCTTCAGCGCACCCTAGTGGTTAACTCCCAAACTGCAATTGTAATTTTCACAGTGAACAATGCATTTTTATAGCATTTTTTGCTGTGAAAATGACAATGGTCCCAAAAATGTGTCAAAATTGTCCAATGTGTCCGCCATAATGTCGCGGTCATGAAAAAAATCGCTGATCGCCGCCATTAGTAGTAAAAAAAAAATATTAATAAAAATGCAATAAAACTATATCCTATTTTGTAAAAGCTATACATTTTGCACAAACCAATCGATAAACGCCTATTGCGATTTTTTTTACCAAAAATAGGTAGAAGAATACGTATCGGCCTAAACTGAGGAAAAAAACGTTTTTTTATATCTTTTTTGGGGATATTTATTAAAGCAAAAAGTAAAAAATATTGATTTTTTTTTCAAAATTGTCGCTCTATTTTTGTTTATAGCGCAAAAAATAAAAACCGCAGAGGTGATCAAATACCACCAAAAGAAAGCTATATTTGTGGGAAAAAAAGGACGCCAATTTTTTTTGGGAGCCACATCGCACGACCGCGCAATTGTCAGTTAAAGCGACACAGTGCCGAATCACAAAAACTGGCCAGGTCCTTTACCTGCATAAAGGTCCGGGTCTTAAGTGGTTAAAGGGGAATAGTAGTGAGTATAATAAAAGGAAAGAGTAATGAGCATATTAAAAGCAACGCGTAGTGAGCATATTAAAAAAGGAAAAGGGCAGTGGGCATATTAAAGGGAAATAGCAGTGGGCAAAGGGTCGGATCTGTTGTTGCAATTTAAAAAAGTCAGGGCGCACAATGTCAATACTGTGTGTGTCATTGACAGTCTGCCACACAGGGGTTGATTTTCTAAAACTGAAGCACTCAGAATCTGGTGCAGCTGTGTATAGTAACTAACTAATCAGCTTCTAACTTCAGCTTGTTCAATTCAGCTTTGACAAAAAAAAGAAACAAAAAGGAAAAAGGAAGCTGATTGGTGTCCAGGCAGAGCTGCACCAGATTTTTACTCTCCAGTTTTAGTAAATCAAACTCATGGTGTCAGGACCTAGAAAATACGGAAATACTAGTATGTATTAGGCTGTCATTCAATCAGGGGTATTAAACATAACCTGTGCCCTCTTATATCGGGTGTCCTTATCAGCAGTGGCGTATCTAGGGTATGGCAGCCATATGAAGGGAGCGCTGTTGAGTGGCTGGGCAGCAAGGCACTTACCAGGGTCTGAGGGTCTCTTTTTTCCCTCCTCCCGAGCATAGACAGTATGGGCCAGATTCATGTAGACTTACGACGGGCATATCAGTAGATATGCCGTCGTAAGTCCGAATCCCCGCCATTGTATATTTAAGCGTATTCTCAAACTGAGATACGCTTAAATATTGCTAAGATACGACCGGTATAAGTCTCCTACGCCGTCGTATCTTAACTGCATATTTACGCTGGCCGCTAGGGGCGTGTACGCTAATTTACACCTAGAATATGTAAATCAGCTAGATACGCCTATTCACGAACGTACGCCTGGCCGTCGCAGTAAAGATACGCCGTTTACGTAAGGCGTTTTCAGGCGTAAAGATAAACCACCAAAAAGATAGCGCGGAACCGCGTCAAATTTTTCAAGTTTTAAGTCGTTTGCGTAAGTCGTCCGTGAATGGGGCTGGGCGTAAATTACGTTCACGTCGAAACCAATGAGTCTTTGCGGCGTAATTTGGAGCATGCGCACTGGGATACGTCAACGGACGGCACATGCGCCGTTCATTAGAAACGTCAAATACGTGGGTTCAACAGTATTTAGCATAGAACACGCCCCCAACCAGCCTATTTTGAATTAGGCGGGCTTACACTACGCCGCCGTAAGTTAGAGCGCAACTTCTTTGTGAATACAGGACCTGCTGCTCTAACTTACGGCGGCGTAGTGCATCTGAGATACGCTACACCCACTGAAAGTTTTCTGAATCTAGCCCTATCTCTTTTTCAGCACCTTTGCTAATGGACAATGGCAGCACTATCCCTGCTGCGTTCAGCCAAAGCCCTCCCCTGTTCTCCCAGGCTCTCATTTTCCATCTGGTCGGATTGGCAGCGCCCAAAGATAACTTATGACAACTGAGGCCATAAGTTATGAAGATTTCATCACTTTGTGTATCAGTTCTGTATTTACCTGGCTGGTATCAGCTAAGAAAGCAGCCAATCAGCCTTGGAGGGCAGAGGAGGGATCAGGGGTCTAATAAACCCCACATTTCTCCATAAAGAGGATATGTCACTACCCAAGGTATCACAAGGGATTATAAATATCACAAGTTTTGTTAGCTGTTTTATTTGTTAAGGTTATCTGAATGTTTCAAATGTTTCTACAGGGGTGCAGTTTCAGTGCTTGCCATAGGCGCCATTTTCACTAGATACGCCTCTGCCTATCAGAGTTCCCCTTTACATCATGAGTACTCATTAGAGCCCCCCTTTACATCAGGGTCCCCAACAGAGTGCCCCCTTACATCAGGGTTCCCCTTCAGTGTGCCCTCTTACTTTAGGGCCCCAACCAGAGTCCTCTTTACATAAATGTTCTCATCAGAATACCGTCTCACATCAGGTGTCTCCATCAGCGTAACCTATTCACCCTGTGCAGAACCAAATCTCCCTCCTGCTGCACCCCCTCCCCGTCCCAACAGTACCAACCACTCCTGTGTCCATTCATAACTGACAATTGTGAAGGAACAGGAAGCAGAATGAATGAGAAGAATGTACAGGAAACCGTTTCGCACAAAGCACTTCCCATTCATTCACTTGAACGTGCATCTGAGGTTGTCCCTTTCTCTGTCTCAGAAGTGAGACACCAAGGGTCTAATTAGCTCCAACTGGACTTTATATATATATATATATATATATATATATATATATATATATATATATATATATATATATATATATATATATATGTATATATATTTTATAATATTGTAAAAAATTATAAGAATATTAAATTGTAAAAAAAAATTAAATAAAAAAAAAAAAACACTGACACCATCCATTACCCTACTGACACCAATCTCTAACCCACTGACACTGTTCTCTGCCCTACTGACACCATCCACTGACTTACTGACACAGTCCACTGCTCTACTGACATCAACCTCTGCCCAACTGGCATGTCCACTGCTCTACTGACTGACACAATCCACTATCCTACTGAAACCAACCTCTGCCCTACTAACACTGATGTACTGACACCATCCATTTCTGTACTGACACCATCCACTGCCCTACTGACACTGTCCATGATTTAATTTAATTTTAACATGTTAATGTACATGTATTTAAAAGAGTGTGTGTGTCTGTGTACATACAGTATATACACATGCCTGCACACATGCCCCCTTACATCAGTGGTCTCCATCAGAGTCCCCCCTTACACCAGGTGTACCCATCAGAGTCCCCCCTTACATCAAGTGTTCCCATCAGAGTAAGCCCTAACATATGATCAGTTATCCCTAGTTATCCCACAGTGCCCCCTTACATCAGGTGCCTCAATCTGAGTGTCTCCCTACATTATATGTCTGCATTAGAGTCCCCCCTTACATGAACTGCTCCCATCAGAGTGCCCCCTTACATATAATCAGTTATCCCCATCCCAGTGCCCCCTTACATCAGGTGTCCCCATCCCAGTGCCCCCTTACATCAGGTGTCCCTATCAGAGAGCGCCCTTACATCATATCCCCATTATGGTGCTCCCTTAAATAGATTGTCCCAATCAAAGTGCCTCCTTTCATCAACTGTCTGCATCAGAGTGCTCCCTTACATTAATTAACTCCATCGGGTAGGTGCATTGATCATAGGATGCACTCTTAGGCCCCGTACACACGTCCGAGGAACTCGACGGGCAAAACTCATCGTTTTGCTCGTCGAGTTCTGTGTGAAGCCGCTGAGGATCTCGGCGAGCCAACTTTCCTCATTGAACAACGAGGAAATAGAGAACATGTTCTTTATTTGGCTCGACTAGGAACTCGTCGGCTTCCTCGGCCGAAAGTGTACACACGGCCGGGTTTCTCGGCAGAATTCAGCTCCGATCGAGTTTCTGGCTGAATTCTGCCGAGAAACTCGGTCGTGTGTACGGGGCCTCAGAGATCTTGTAGGGCTAAACTACAATCTGCGGAAGGGGGCACAGCCCTCCCTAGTACCTACCTAGATCCAGCCCTGAGTGGGCATATTAAAGCAAATTATTGGTGAACATATTAAAAAGGAAAGTGTAGAGGGCATATGAAAGTGACAGAGAGCATAATAAAAAGGAAAGAGAAGTGGGCATAATAAAAGGAATGAGTAGTGAGGATATTAAAAGGAAAGAGTAATGGGCATAAAAGGGAAAACATAATTAAGAGAAGTGGGCACATAGTAATGGATATATTAAAAAGAATAAGTAGTGAACAAAAGAAAATAAAAAGTTGTGGGCATATTAAAGGGAAAAAGTAGCGGGCATATTAAAGGGAAATAGAAGTGGGTATATTAAAAGGAAAGAGTAGTGGGCATATTAAAAGGAAAGAGTAGTGGGTAAATAAAAAGGAAAGCATAGTAAGCATAGTAAAAAAAAGAAGGGTGGGCATAATACATGAAATGAGTAGTAAGGATATTAAAAGGAAAGAGTAGTGGACATATTAAAGTCACAAGTGACAGAGTGGTGGGCATTTTAAAAGAAAAGAGCAATGGGCATATCAAAAGGATAGAAGAGTGGGCACAATAATAGGAAAGAGTAGTAAGCATAATAAAATGAAAGAGTGGTTGACATAATAAAAGGAATACGTAGTGAGGATAATAGCCCACGTTCACATCGGGGCGATTTGGCATGCGACTTGACATGTCAAATTGCATGCCAAATCAAGGGCAATTGCCATCAATGGCATCGTCCAAATCGGTGCAGCGTCGCACATCCCAAAAGTAGTTCCTGTAATACTTTTGGCGACTTTGGGTAGTGATTTCTATAGACATCTGTGCAGGAACCAGCACATATGTCTCTGAAATCGCTCCCAAAATAAAAAAGACATGCGGGTATGAAATTGTGCGAGTTTAGCTGAACTCACATGATTTCTAACCCACAGTCAGTGTGAACCTAGGCTAAAGGGAAAGAGTAATGGGCATAACAGGAAAATGTATTGGCCAAATAAAAGTGAAGTGGGCTTATTAAAGGGAAACTGTAGTGAGTATTAAAAGGAAAGAGTAGTGGGCATATTAAAGGGGTTTTCCACCCATTTTTTAAGTTTATTAAAAGTCAGCAGCTACAAAAAGTGTAGCTGCTGGCTTTTAATAAACTGACACTTACCTGCTCCAGCGTTCCAGTGACGCGCCGGCCGGGGGTCCGCTCCTCTCCTCCCCTCCCCGGCCGGCGTCTTCATTGTCACTGTGGGCACCCGGCCGTGACAGCTTTTCGGCTTCACGGCCGGGCACCCACTGCGCATGCGCGAGCGGCACTGCGCATGCGCGCGTAGCGCGGCCCGGCGCTGCGCTGTTTGATTGGACAGGCGATCGCCTAGGACCTGACGTGTCCTAGGCGATCGCCTACAGGGGGGGGCTGCCAAAAGGCGATTAAGCTTAATCGCCTTTGCAGCCCCTCGGCGGAAGGAGGAAGTGGGACAGGAAGTCCCCTTCTCCTGAAGCCCCCACTCCTCCCCCAAAAAAATGACATGCCAAATGTGGCATGTAAGGGGGAGAGGAGTGGGTTAAGAGGAAGTTCCATTTTGGGGTCGAACTCCTCTTTAAAGTGATAGAGTAGTGGGCATTTTAAAAGAAAAGAGCAGTGGGTATTTCAAAAGGAAAGAGTAGCGGGCTAGGGGAGTGGGCATGATAATAGGAAAGAGTGGTGGGGTGGATATAATAAATGGAATGAGTAGTGAGTGTATTAAAAGGAAAGAGTAGTGGACATATTAAAGTGACAAAGTGGTGGGCATTTTAAAAGAAAAGAGCAGTGAGCATATCAAAAGGAAAGAGTAGTGAGCATATCAAAAGGAAAGAGTAGTGAGCACATCAAAAGGAAAGAATAGTCAAACAGTCATAATAAAATGAAAATATAAATTGTAATGGGCATGGTAAAGGAAAATAGTACAGTAAAAGGAAAGGGTAGTGAGCAAGCATATTCGATGGAAAGATCAGTGGGCATAAAAAGAGTAGTGGTCATACTAATTGAAATGAAAATAGTAGTGGGTATATTAAAAGGAAAGAATAGCGGGTATATTAAAAAGTAGTGGGCATATTAAAGGGAAAAAAGTAGCGTGGGCATATTAAAGGGAAATAGTAGTGTGGGCATATTAAAGGGAAATGGTAGTGGGTAGTTAAAAAAAGAGTAGTGGGCATGTCAAAAGGAAGGAATAGTGAGCATATTACAAAGGTAAGTGAGCATGTTAAAAGAAAAGAGTAGTGACCGACAGCCAGTGGCCCCACAGTGGAGTGGAGAGCGGAGCTGGCGGAATGGGATGGGGTGGGGGCGGCAATTTGCTGCCCCCCTGAAAGTGCTGCCTGGTACAATGGGACCATCGGGTCCCATGGTAGGGCCAGCCCTACCGACAGCTGTCAGTGATACAGGAGGCTGATCCCAAGTATTGCCGTTGCTGGTGTATTCCCCTATACTGCTGCCATGTATTGGATTATATAGCCTGCTATTAGTAAATATTAAAAGAAACATAGTTTTAAAGGGAAAAAGCAGTGACAAATGAATGACTGCTGTAAAATGAAGTCAAACAGTGCCCGGCAATTAATAATGACAGGATGAGGGGTGTGCTGACTTGAGGAGTACTCTGATGACTTTTTAGAGGCGATGTCAGGACACCCAATGGTTGGCCATCTAGAATGTGCCTACACAGCTTGCCCCATTGATCGTCACAGGCATGAGGTCTAATGCACAGCATGGACCAGCATAGCGCCCTCCCATGGGACTGTGCAGGAAAGCACTCTGCTTGTCGATTTTTGGCATCGCCCAGCACATATTCTTCCTGGAGAGATGGAAGACATCTGTGTCCAGCTGGGATCCCACTCCATGTGATCTATGGAGTTTGTAGAATCCCCCAGGGGTGGCACTGTACCCACCGCAAAGCCCGTCATCCCTCTGCAAAAAGATCCAACTTGAAGACATTGTTCATCACTTCTTAGGAGACCCCAAGCACAGTTCAGAGCAGCATCGCGTGTAGAAGAAGAAACCTCCTTGATCTGGCTGCTGCAGGCAGACATCCTAGCTGTGAGATCACCAGTGTTATAAATATCTCAAGCAGTGCCAGTGTGCAGGTTGGGTCTCTCACTAGAACTGAGCCATGCCTACCATCTCTGCACGCACACATCAAGCCTCTGGCTCAGCGCAAGATAGCCATTGACTCACCAACTGGCTGCTGCTGCTGCTACTGCAGGAGCCACCGGGGCAGCAAAATGCTCTTGGGATACCCCTCATTGGAAGAATGAGCTTTCCTTCCTTCGGTTTTGTCATATTATTTCTACTAGCCACCACCAACCTCTGGACCTCAGCAGCAGCAGCAACCCCAAAGCAGAAGAAAATTAAAGGACAGCTTGCCAAGGGTTCCAGCAACGCCAAGAGAACCATTCCATCCTCCTCTGCAACCTCTTCTTCCTCCTTATCTCCAGCAAGTTTCCTGGCATCAGAGCCTAGGACTTCCCTGTGGAGCACAGCAGGGCGAAGAACTGGCAGCTTGTTCTGCAGAGTGGGCATTGGCTTTCACCTCCAGATCCACCCGGATGGCAAAGTCAATGGTTCCCATGAAGCTAATCATTTAAGTAAGTTGATTGTTTGCTGGCATGCTACACACCAAATGCTTACATAACCGTTATGTTTGTCATTGCTTTTTATTAGGACATATTGGAAAAAAAAGTAGTAAAGTAGTATTGATCCATGCCATCCCCTATCTACCAGACTGCCTTTGGCAGCGCTATTCACTCTCTACAGGAACATGATCGTTTTAAAAGTACATAAACATAATACGTATAATAAAAGAAGCTGAATATATATATATATATATATATATATATATATATATATATATATATCTATACTTATCTATCTATCTATATATATATATATATGTGTGTGTGTGTATATATATATATATATATATATATATATATATATATATATATATATATATATATATATATATATATATATATATATATATATATATATAAAGATCTATATAAAAAGATCTATATAGATCAAGATCAATATATGTCTATATTTCTAAAAGTTAGCAGGATAATCAGTATAACAAGTATAACAAGAAGGCTATATATATATATATATATATATATATATATATATATATATATATATATATATATATATATTAGGATTTTCTATTATTATTATTGTTGTTTTTTTGTTTTACAAAAGCAACTAATTTTAGACACATCTACATATAATAAAGATAATTCTGCATGATGTAGTAAGCAATGAGTGCATGAGTGTGTTTTTTTTTTGTTTGTTTGCTTTAGTTGACTGTGTTGTAAAAGCAATCCATTGCAATCTATATTCTGTATAGTCCATCATTCCTATTTTTAGACTGTGAATAATAAAAAAAAATGACTTTGTGAAGTTCAGAAAAGTTTTCTTTCCTATCCTGATGCCGGAAGGCATAAGGCATTTCCATAATCCAGAGCCCTTAAACCCTGAAGGGAACATATCATAGAGTCTTCTCGCTTTGCTCTATAGCAGACATAAGTTTTAAAAGCGTGTGATGAATTATTTAAACTCGGTTTCCTTATCGTCCTGATGAGACAAGTGCAGACAAGGCACTTTATATACTTGATTGCACTACAGGGGTCCTTTCCTTTATGGTCTATCCGATCTGAACTCATTGGCCATTTCCTTTACTTTCTGAGTTAAATATTTATTGTGACATTTGTATTATTGACATTATTATTTTTTTTATCCTATTGTGTGTTTTGGTTATACTATGCTTTAAAGACTCATAACATCATGTTACTGTCTACTGTAGGTACGAGGTATAAAGATACTTAATAAAGTTACTTAATAAAGATGGGGGTGTTTACTTAGCACTGAGCTTATTATATAAAGTAAATCTGTGCCCACGCTGAATAGCCAATCTTGTGCAAAGAAAACTGAGATAACAGGATTTTAGCTGGCATATATTTAGACGACTGAAGTGAAGGCAGCTTCACCCCATTTACTATAAGTGAACATTCACTTTGAAAAGTTACCAGTCTCTTCTCCTTTAAGTAAATCAGCCCCAATAAGTAGGCACTCTGCATTTAGATTAGATAGTGAATAAAGAAAAGCTATGCTTATTTTAATTGTACAAAGAAAAATCCTAATTTGTTAATTTTGTGCACATGATTGGGTAGTAAAAGCAAAAAAAAAAAGCAAAAAAATAAAAATAAAACAGCTTTAAGTTCACTTTGGTAAATTACCAGCCTCTTCTCCTTTAAGTAAATCAGCTCCAAGAAGTAGATATTCTTCATTGAGATTAGTATAGAAAGAAAAGATGCTTACTTAACTGTTCAAGGAAAAACTATTTAGTTAATGTTTCTGCACATAAATGGGTACTAAAAGTAAAAAAAAAAAAAAAACAGCTTCAAGTTCACCATGGTAAGTTTTCAGCCTCTTATGCCTTAAGTAAATCAACCCCAAGAAGTAGACACAAGGAAAGATGCTTACTTTATTTTTAAAAGAAAAACTAGTGTGTTACTTTCCCTGATTACCCATGATTGGGTACTAAAAAAAAAAAAACATAAACAAAAAACTTTACATTATTAGGCAAGAGTTTACTTTGGCAAGAGAAAATTCACTATTTTTCTTCTTTCCTTTTTATTTTTTATTTTATTATCTTTAGACCTATGTTTCTCCACTTTATGAAAGCATGGACCTCTTTATACAACCAAAGGTTTACTTTATACTATCTGTAGTTGGCATGTGTGTGTCATATATAGATCTATCTATCTATCTATCCATCTATCTATCTATCTATCTATCTATCTATCTATCTATCTATCTATCTATCTATCTATCTATCTATTTATAG